>NC_091176.1:40226775-40341775 GCF_040958095.1 Procambarus clarkii | reverse complement strand
AAACAACTCAGCAGAGACGTAATGATGACTAAGATATCTTAAGAACAAGAGTAAACAGAGTGAGAATGGTCGAGGCAGGCATGCCACACCCAGGATAACTCAAGTGTCTAAAGCCAAGATGGTCGGCATATTACTAACTAGGCTAGTCATACTACTAACTAACTAAGGTAGGCATTTGTTGTTACAAGTGTTGTTGTTACAGGTGATGTTGTGGTGGTGGCTGTGTTTGTTGGTACAGCTGTTGTTATTGTTGTGGCTGTGTTTGCTGGTACAGATGCTCTTGTGGCTGTGTTTGTTGGTACAGCTGTTGTTATTGTTGTGGCTGTGTTTGCTGGTACAGATGCTCTTGTGGCTGTGTTTGTTGGTACAGATGCTGTTGTGACTGTGTTTGCTGGTACAGTTGCTGTTGTGGCTGTGTTTGCTGGTACAGTTGCTGTTGTGGCAGTGTTTGCTGGTACAGTTGCTGTTGTGGCTGTGTTTGCTGGTACAGTTGCTGTTGTGGCTGTGTTTGCTGGTACAGTTGCTGTTGTGGCTGTGTTTGCTGGTACAGATGCTGTTGTGGCTGTGTTTGCTGGTACAGTTGCTGTTGTGGCTGTGTTTGCTGGTACAGATGCTGTTGTGGCTGTGTTTGCTGGTACAGTTGCTGTTGTGGCTGTGTTTGCTGGTACAGTTGCTGTTGTGGCTGTACTTGTTGGTACAGTTGCTGTTGTGGCTGTACTTGTTGGTACAGTTGCTGTTGTGGCTGTACTTGCTGGTCTGGCTGGTGTGGGGGGTCTGGCTGGTGTGGGAGGTCTGGCTGGTGTGGGGGGTCTGGCTGGTGTGGGGGGTCTGGCTGGTGTGCGGGGTCTGGCTGGTGTGGGAGGTCTGGCTGGTGTGGGAGGTCTGGCTGGTGTGGGAGGTCTGGCTGGTGTGGGAGGTCTGGCTGGTGTGGGGGGTCTGGCTGGTGTGGGAGGTCTGGCTGGTGTGGGAGGTCTGGCTGGTTTGGGGGGTCTGGCAGGTATTTCTACAAACCTAGCCTAAACTAACCTAACTTAACCTGCAAACCTAGCCTATTTCCTAGTCAAAACAAACATATCCTAATCTAAGCTAACCTAACCTAACCTAACGTAACTAACTCCTGGATACCTATTTACTGTTAGGTGAATAGATGTATTCGGTGATAGGAAACGCTACCTACAATTACAGCCCTTCTTCTTTTTCAATTTCTACAAACCTAGCCTATTTCCTAGCCTAAACTAACCTAACCTAAGGTAATCTAACTAACTCCTGGATACCTATTTACTGCTACGTGAACAGAGAAGACACGCTACCAACAATTACTGCCCTATTTCTATTTCAACAAAAATAGCCTATTTCTTAGCCTAAACTAATCTAACCTAATTAAACCTAACCTAACCTAATCTAACCTTACCTATATATATACTTCACTACTCACTATCATCATCACTACCACACTACTCACTAACATCATCACTACCTCACTACTCACCATCATCATCACTACCACAATACTCACTAACATCATCACTACCTCACTACTCACCATCATCATCATTACCTCACTACTCACCATCACTACCACACTACTCACCATCATCACTACCACACTACTCACCATCATCATCATTACCTCACTACTCACCATCACTACCACACTACTCACCATCATCACTACCTCACTACTCACTAACATCATCACTTCCTCACTACTCACCATCATCATCACTACCTCTCTACTCACTATCATCATCACTACCTCTCTACTCACCATCATCATTACCTCACTACTCACCATCATCATCACTACCTCACCATCATCATCACTACCTCTCTACTCACCATCATCATCACTACCTTTCTACTCACCATCATCATCATTACCTCACTACTAACCATCATCATCACTACCTCACTATCATCATCATCATCATTACCTCACTACTCACCATCACTACCACACTACTCACCATCATCACTACCTCACTACTCACCATCACTACCACACTACTCACCATCATCACTACCTCACTACTCACTAACATCATCACTTCCTCACTACTCACTATCATCATCACTACTCACCATCATCACTACTCACCATCATCACTACCACACTACTCATAAACATCATCACTACCACACTACTCACCATCATCACTACCACACTAATCATAAACATCATCACTACCACACTACTCACCATCATCACTACCACACTACTCTTAACCATCATCACTACCTCACCATCATCATCACTACCACACTACTCACCATCATCACTACCACACTACTCTTAACCATCATCACTACCTCACCATCATCATCACTACCTCACCATCATCACTACCTCACCATCATCATCACTACCTCACCATCATCACTACCTCACCATCATCATCACTACCTCACCATCATCATCACTACCTCACTACTCACCATCATCACTACCACAACACTCACCATCATCATCACTACCTCACCATCATCACTACCTCACCATCATCATCACTACCTCACCATCATCATCACTACCTCACTACTCACCATCATCACTACCACAACACTCACCATCATCATCACTACCACAATACTCACGATCAACATCACTAACCACACTACTTAGCAACACCATCACTACCTCACTACTCACCATCATCATCACTATCACACTACTCACCATCATCATCACTACCTCACTACTCACCATCATCATCACTACCTCACTACTCACTATCATCATCACTACTACAATACTCACGATCAACATCACTAACCACACTACTCACTATCATCATCACTACCACACTACTCACCATCATCACTACCATACTATTCACTATCATCACTACCTCACTACTCACCATCATCACTACCACTACTCTCTATCTTCACTTCTCACCATCAGCATCACTACCTCACTATCATCATCACTACCACACTACTCACCATCATCATCACTACCACACTATTCACTATCATCATCACTACCTCACTACTCACCATCATCATCACTACCACACTACTCACCATCATCATAACTACCTCACTACTCACTATCATCATCACTACCACACTACTCACCATCATCATCACTACCACACTACTCACTATCATCACTTCTATCACTACTCACCATCATCATCACTACCTCACTACTCACTATCATCATCACTACCTCACTACTCACCATCATCACTACCTCACTACTCACTATCATCATCACTACTCACCATCATCATCACTACCACACTATTCACTATCATTATCACTACCACACTACTCACCATCATCATCACTACCACACTATTCACTATCATCATCACTACCTCACTATCACCATCACTACCTCACTATCATAATAACTACCACACTACTCACCATCATCATCACTACCACACTATTCACTATCATCATCACTACTCACTATCATCACTTCTATCACTTCTCACCATCATCATCACTACCACACTATTCACCATCATCACTACTACACTACTCACTATCATCATCACTACCACACTATTCACTATCATCATCACTACCACACTACTCACCATCATCATCTTTACCTCACTACTCACCATCATCATCACTACATCACTATCATCATCAGTACCACACTACTCACCATCATCATCACTACCACACTACTCACCATCATCATCACTACCTCACTACTCACCATCATCATCACTACCTCACTACTCACTATCATCATCACTACCTCACTACTCACCATCATCACTACCACACTACTCACTATCATCACTTCTCACCATCATCATCACTACCTCACTTCTCACTATCATCATCACTACCACACTATTCACCATCATCATCACTACCACACTTCACTATCATCATCACTACCACACTACTCACCATCATCATCACTACCTCACTGCTCACCATCATCATCACTACCACACTACTCACCATCATCATCACTACCTCACTACTCACCATCATCATCACTACCACACTACTCACCACCATCATCACTACCACACTTCACCATCATCATCACTACCTCACTACTCACTATCATCATCACTACCACACTATTCACTATCATCATCACTACCACACTACTCACCATCATCATCACTACCACACTACTCACCATCATCATCACTACCTCACTACTCACCATCATCACTACTCACTATCACTACCACACTACTCACCGAGTAGTGTGGTAGTGATGATAGTGAGTAGTGTGGTAGTGATGATGGTGAGTAGTGTTGTAGTGATGATGTTTATGAGTAGTTTGGTAGTGATGATGGTGGGTAGTGATAATGGTGAGTAGTGATGATGATGATGATGGTGAGTAGTGAGGAAGTGATGATGTTAGTGAGTAGTGAGGAAATGATGATGGTGGTGAGTAGAGAAGTAGTGATAATGATGGTGAGTAGTGAGGTAGTGATGATGGTGAGTAGTGTGGAAGTGATGGTGAGTAGTGAGGTAATGTTGATGATGGTGAGTAGTGAGGTAATGATGACGATGGCGAGTAGTGTGGTAGTGATGATGTTAGTGAGTAGAGAGGTAGTGATGATGATGGTGAGTAGAGAGGTAGTGATGATGATGGTGAGTAGTGAGGTAATAATGATGATGGCGAGTAGTGTGGTAGTGATGATGTTAGTGAGTAGAGAGGTAGTGATGATGATGGTGAGTAGAGAGGTAGTGATGATGATGGTGAGGTAGTGATGATGATGGTGAGTAGTGAGGTAATGATGATGGTGATTAGAGAGGTAGTGATGATGATGGTGAGTAGAGAGGTAGTGATGATGATGGTGAGTAGTGAGGTAGTGATGATGTTAGTGAGTAGTGTGGTAGTGATGATGATGGTGAGTAGTGAGGTAGAGATGATGTTAGTTAGTAGTGTGGTAGTGATGATGATGGTGAGTAGTGAGGTAGTGATGATGTTAGTGAGTATTGTGGTAGTGATGATGATGGTGAGTAGAGAGGTAGTGATGATGATGGTGAGTAGTGAGGTAGTGATGATGTTAGTGAGTATTGTGGTAGTGATGATGATGGTGAGTAGTGAGGTAGTGATGATGTTAGTGAGTATTGTGGTAGTGATGATGATGGTGAGTAGAGAGGTAGTGATGGTGAGTAGTGAGGTAGTGATGATGTTAGTGAGTATTGTGGTAGTGATGATGATGGTGAGTAGTGAGGTAGTGATGATGTTAGTGAGTATTGTGGTAGTGATGATGATGGTGAGTAGTGAGGTAGTGATGATGTTAGTGAGTAGTGTGGTAGTGATGATGATGGTGAGTAGTGAGGTAGTGATGATGATGGTGAGTAGAGAGGTAGTGATGATGATGGTAAGTAGTGAGGTAGTGATGATGTTAGTGAGTATTGTGGTAGTGATGATGATGGTGAGTAGTGAGGTAGTGATGATGATGGTGAGTAGAGAGGTAGTGATGATGATGGTGAGTAGTGAGGTAGTGATGATGTTAGTGAGTAGTGTGGTAGTGATGATGATGGTGAGTAGAGAGGTAGTGATGATGTTAGTGAGTAGAGAGGTAGTGATGATGATGGTGAGTAGAGAGGTAGTGATGATGATGGTGAGGTAGTGATGATGATGGTGAGGTAGTGATGATGATGGTGAGTAGTGAGGTAATGATGATGGTGAGTAGAGAGGTAGTGATGATGATGGTGAGTAGAGAGGTAGTGATGATGATGGTGAGTAGTGAGGTAGTGATGATGTTAGTGAGTAGTGTGGTAGTGATGATGATAGTGAGTAGTGAGGTAGTGATGATGTTAGTGAGTAGTGTGGTAGTGATGATGGTGAGTAGTGAGGTAGTGATGATGATGGTGAGTAGGGAGGTAGTGATGATGTTAGTGAGTATTGTGGTAGTGATGATGATGGTGAGTAGTGAGGTAGTGATGATGTTAGTGAGTAGTGTGGTAGTGATGATGATAGTGAGTAGTGAAGTATATATATAGGTAAGGTTAGATTAGGTTAGGTTAGGTTTAATTAGGTTAGATTAGTTTAGGCTAAGAAATAGGCTATTTTTGTTGAAATAGAAATAGGGCAGTAATTGTTGGTAGCGTGTCTTCTCTGTTCACGTAGCAGTAAATAGGTATCCAGGAGTTAGTTAGATTACCTTAGGTTAGGTTAGTTTCGGCTAGGAAATAGGCTAGGTTTGTAGAAATAGAAAAAGAAGGGCTGTAATTGTAGGTAGCGTTTCCTATCACCGAATACATCTATTCACCTAACAGTAAATAGGTATCCAGGAGTTCGTTACGTTAGGTTAGGTTAGGTTAGCTTAGATTAGGTTATGTTTGTTTTGACTAGGAAATAGGCTAGGTTTGCAGGTTAAGTTAGGTTAGTTTAGGCTAGGTTTGTAGAAATAGAAATAGAAAAAGGGCTGTAATTGTTGGTAGCCTATCTAACCTAACTAAGGAACCTAACCAACCAACCTAACCAAGCAACCTAACCAAGCAACCTAACCAACCAACCTAACCAACCAACCTAATCAACCAACATAACCAACCAACCTAATCAACCAACGTAACCAACCAACCTAATCAACCAACCTAACCAACCAACCTAACCAACCAACCTAACCAACGTAACCAACCAACCTAACCAATGTAACCAACCAACCTAACCAACGTAACCAACCAACCTAACCAATGTAACCAACCTAAGCAACCAACCTAAGCAACCTAACCTAACCAACCAACCAACCTAACCAACCAACCAACCTAACCTAACCTAACCTAACCTAACCTAACCAACCTAACAAACCAACCAACCAACCTAAGCTATCTAACCTAACCAACCAACCTAAGCTATCTAACCTAACCAACCAACCTAAGCTATCTAACCTAACCAAGGAACCTAACCAAGCTACCTAACCAACCAACCTAAGCAACCAACCTAAGCAACCAACCTAAGCAACCAACCTAAGCAACCTAACCTAACCAACCTAACCTAACCAACCAACCTAAGCAACCAACCTAAGCAACCTAACCTAACCAACCTAACCTAACAAACCAACCTAACCTAACCAACCTAACCTAACAAACCAACCTAACCAACCAACCTAACCTAACCAACCACCCTAACAAACCAACCTAACCAACCTAACCTAACAAACCAACCTAACCTAACAAACCAACCTAACCAACCAACCTAACCTAACCAACCAACCTAACCAACCAACCTAACCAACCAACCTAACCTAACCTAACCTAACCTAACCTAACCTAACCAACCTAACCTAACAAACCAACCTAACCAACTAACCTAACAAACCAACCTAACCAACCAACCTAACAAACCAACCTAACAAACCAACCAACCTAACCAACGTAACCAACCAACCAACGTAACCAACCAACCTAACTAACGTAACCAACCATCCTAACCAACGTGACCAACCAACCTAACCAATGTAATAACGTAACCAACTTAAGTTGGTTAGTGATACTAACCAACTACTAACACTGCTAACAACAATGGTACTAACCAACTTAAGTTGGTTAGTACCAACGTAACCAACCTAAGCAACCAACCTAAGCAACCTAACCTAACCAACCAACCTAACCAACCAACCAACCTAACCAACCAACCAACCTAACCAACCAACGTAACTAACCTAACCAACCAACCTAAGCTATCTAATCTAACCAAGCAACCTAACCAACCAACCTAACCAAGGAACCTAACCAACCAACCAACCTAACCAACCTAAGCTATCTAACCTAACCAACCAACCTAACTAACCTAACCAACCACCCTAACCAACGTAACCAACCTAACCAACCAACCTAACCAAGGAACCTAACCAACCAACCAACCTAACCAACCTAAGCTATCTAACCTAACCAACCAACCTAACTAACCTAACCAACCAACCTAACCAACGTAACCAACCTAACCAACTAACCTAACAAACGAACCTAACTAACCAACCAACCTAACCAACCAACCTAACCTAACCAACCTAACAAACGAACCTAACTAACCAACCAACCTAACCAACCAACCTAACCAACCTAAGCTATCTAACCTAACCAACCTACCTAACCTAACCTAACCTAACCAACCAACCCAACCTAACCTAACCAACCAACCAACCCAACCTAACCTAACCAACCAACCTAACCAACCAACCAACCAACCTAACCAACCTAAGCAACCTAACCTAACCAACTAACCTAACCAACTAACCTAACCAACCAACAAACCTAAGCAATCTAACCTAACCAACTAACCAACCCAACCTAACCTAACCAACCAACCTAAGCAATCTAACCTAACCAACTAACCTAACCAACCAACCTAACCAACCAACCTAACCAACCTAAGCAATCTAACCTAACCAACTAACCTAACCAACTAACCTAACCAACCAACTTAAGCTATCTAACCTAACCAAGCAACCTAATCAACCAACCTAACCAACCAACCTAACCAACCAACCAACCAACCAACCAACCTAACCAACCTAAGCAATATAACCTAACCAACTAACCTAACCAACTAACCTAACCAACCAACCAACCTAAGCAATCTAACCTAACCAACTAACCAACCCAACCTAACCTAACCAACCAACCTAAGCAATCTAACCTAACCAACTAACCTAACCAACCAACCTAACCAACCAACCAACCTAACCAACCTAAGCAATCTAACCTAACCAACTAACCTAACCAACTAACCTAACCAACCAACCAACCTAAGCAATCTAACCTAACCAACTAACCAACCCAACCTAACCTAACCAACCAACTTAAGCTATCTAACCTAACCAAGCAACCTAATCAACCAACCAAACCAACCAATGTAACCAACCAACCTAACCAACCAACCAACCAACCTAACCAACCTAAGCAATCTAACCTAACCAACTAACCAACCCAACCTAACCTAACCAACCAACCTAAGCAATCTAACCTAACCAACTAACCTAACCAACCAACCTAAGCAATCTAACCTAACCAACTAACCTAACCAACTAACCTAACCAACCAACTTAAGCTATCTAACCTAACCAAGCAACCTAATCAACCAACCTAACCAACCAACCTAACCAACCAACCTAACCAACCAACCTAAGCTATCCAACCAACCTAACCAGCAACCTAACCAACCAACCTAACCAAGGAACCTAACCAACCAACCTAACCAACATAAGCTATCTAACCTAACCAACCAACCTAACCAACGTAACCAACCTAACCAACCAACCTAACCAACCAACCTAAGCAACCTAACCAACCAACCTAAGCTATCTAACCTAACCAACCAACCTAAGCTATCTAACCTAACCAACCAACCTAAGCTATCTAACCTAACCAAGCAACCTAACCAACCAACCTAACTAACCAACCAACCAACCTAACCAACCAACCTAAGCAATGTAACCTAACCTGAGCAACCTAACCTAACCAACGTAACCAACCAACCTAAGCAATGTAACCTAACCTGAGCAACCTAACCTAACCAACGTAACCAACCAACCTAAGCAATGTAACCTAACCTGAGCAACCTAACCTGAGCAACCTAACCTGAGCAACCTAACCTGAGCAACCTAGCCTGAGCAACCTAACCTGAGCAACCTAACCTAACCAACCAACCTAACCAACCAACCTAACCAACCAACCTAACCAACCAACCTAACCTAACCAACCAACCTAACCAACCAACCAACCTAACCAACCAACCTAACCTAACCAACCAACCTAACCAACCTAACCTAACCAACCAACCAACCTAACCAACCAACCTAACCAACCAACCTAACCAACCAACCTAACCTAACCAACCAACCTAACCAACCAACCTAACCAACCAACCTAACCTAACCAACCAACCTAATCAACCAACCTTAACCTAACCAACCTAACCTAACCAACCAACCTAACCAACCAACCTAACCTAACCAACCAACCTAACCAACCTACCAACCTAACCAACCAACCAACCTAACCAACCAACCTAACCAACCGACCAACCTAACCAACCAACCTAACCTGAGCAACCTAACCTGAGCAACCTAACCTAACCAACCAACCTAACCAACCAACCTAACCTAACCAACCAACCTAACCAACCAACCAACCTAACCAACCAACCTAACCAACCAACCTAACCTAACCAACCAACCTAACCACCAACCTAACCTAACCAACCTAACCTAACCAACCTAACCTAACCAACCAACCTAACCAATCAACCTTAACCTAACCAACCAACCTAACCAACCTAACCTAACCAACCAACCTAACCAACCAACCTAACCTAACCAACCAACCAACCTAACCAACCAACCAACCTAACCAACCAACCTAACCAACCAACCGACCTAACCAACCAACCTAACCTAACCAACCAACCTAACCTAACCAACCAACCTAACCAACCAACCAACCTAACCAACCAACCTAACCAACCAACCAACCAACCTAACCAACCTAACCTAACCAACCAACCTAACCAACCAACCTAACCTAACCAACCAACCAACCTAACCAACCAACCAACCTAACAAACCAACCGACCTAACCAACCAACCTAACCAACCAACCTTAACCTAACCAACCAACCTAACCAACCAACCTAACCTAACCAACCAACCTAACCCAACCGACCTAACCTAACCAACTGACCTAACCAACCAACCGACCTAACCAACCAACCGACCTAACCAACCAACCGACCTAACCAACCAACCAACCAACCTAACCAACCAACCTAACCAACCAACCTAACCAACCTAATTATGTTATTATATTATTATTATTATTATATTATTATTATTATTATTATATATTATATTATATTATTATTATTATTATTATATATTATATTATTATTATACAACCTAACCAACCAACCTAACCAAACAACCTAAGCTCTCTAACCTATCCAACCAACCTTAGCTATCTAACCTAACCAACCAACCTAAGCTATCTAACCTAACCAACCAACCTAAGCTATCTAATTTAACCAACCAACTTAAGCTATCTAACCTAACCAAGCAACCTAATCAACCAAGCTAACCAAGCAACCTAACCAACCTAACCTAACCAACCTAACCTAACCTAACCAACCAAACTAACCTAACCTAACCAACCAACCAACCTAACCAACGTAACCAACCAACCTAACCAACGTGACCAACCAACCTAACCAATGTAATAACGTAACCAACTTAACCTAACCAACCAACCTAACCAAACCAACCTAACCTAACCAACCAACCTAACCAACCAACCTAACCAACCAACCAACCTAACCAACCAACCTAATCAACCAACCTAAGCTATCTAACCAACCAACCTAACTAACCAACCAACCTAACCAACGTAAACTATCTAACCTAACCAACCAACGTAACTAACCTAACCAACCAACCTAAGCTATCTAACCTAACCAACCAACCTAACCTAACCTAACCAACCAACCTAACCTAACCAACCAACCAACCAACGTAACCAACCAACCTAACCAACCAACCTAAGCAATCTAACCTAACCAACCAACCTAACCAACCAACCTAACCAACCAACCTAACCTTAACCAACTTAAGCTATCTAACCTAACCAACCAACCTAACCAACCAACCTAACCAACCAACTTAAGCTATCTAACCTAACCAACCAACCTAACCAACCAACCTAACCAACCAACTTAAGCTATCTAACCTAACCAAGCAACCTAACCAACCAACCTAACCAAGGAACCTAACGAACCAACCTAACCAACGTAAGCTATCTAACCTAACCAACCAACCTAACCAACGTATCCAAACTAACCAACCTAAGCAACCTAACCTAACCAACCAACCTAAGCTATCTAACCTAACCAACCAACCTAAGCTATTTAACCTAACCCAACCAACCTAACCTAACCAACCAACCTAACCTAACCAACCTAACCTACCAACCTAACCAAGCAACCTAACGTGAGCAACCTAACCTGAGCAACCTAACCGACCTAACCTAACCAACCAACCTAACCTGAGCAACCTAACCTGAGCAACCTAACCTGAGCAACCTAACCTGAGCAACCTAACCTGAGCAACCTAACCTGAGCAACCTAACCGACCTAACCTAACCAACCAACCTAACCAACCAACCTAACCAACCAACCTAACCTGAGCAACCTAACCTGAGCAACCTAACCTGAGCAAACTAACCGACCTAACCTAACCAACCAACCTAACCAACCAACCTAACCAACCAACCTAACCTAACCAACCAACCTAACCTGAGCAACCTAACCTGAGCAACCTAACCTAACCAACCAACCTAACCTGAGCAACCTAACCTGAGCAACCTAACCTGAGCAACCTAACCTGAGCAACCTAACCTGAGCAACCTAACCGACCTAACCTAACCGACCTAACCTAACCGACCTAACCTAACCTGAGCAACCTAACCTGAGCAACCTAACCTGAGCAACCTAACCTGAGCAACCTAACCTGAGCAACCTAACCTAACCAACCAACCTAACCAACCAACCTAACCTGAGCAACCTAACCTAACCAACCTAATTATGTTATTATATTATTATTATTATATATTATATTATATTATTATTATTATTATTATATATTATATTATTATTATTATTATTATTATTATATATTATATTATTATTATACAACCTTATTATATTATCAACTCCCTTCTTATTATCTGACACGAACCGAAGGTTCGTGTCAGAGTCCATGAGTGTCCGTGTGCGTGTCCGTGTGAGTGTCCGTGTCCGTGTATCCAAGGGGTTTTGGGTCCAGGAAGCTATTTGTGTCGACCCAAATTGCCTCCCTTCTCCCCACCTGAAATCCAGGTGGATTGAAAGACCTGCCCGAGGTCAGTGGATCCAGGTATCCGTCCGTGACCCCCCGGACTTCAACCCTTCCCCACATTCCAAGGAGTCGGTCAATCAATCTTCGGCTATCCAGAGAATCTATCGAAACTGATGCTCCTACAGGAGGGGACACACAGAGAAATCTGTGCCCTGTACTTGCAACCGTTCCGACAGGCTCGAACGCAGATCTATCCGGATTAGGAACTTGTTCTATCCGACTAGGCCACGCTGGAGTTGCCTTCTGAATCAAATTTGGCACTTGTATTTATATCTCATAGCAAGGTTAGTTAGTGTCTATTTATCAACAGTTGCAATGATTGATATGTTAAGTTGTTAATTTGTGTTGACAGTTAGAAATACCAGACAGCTTTGTTTGATAAGGTTGCAGTCCCGTGAGGCAGTGTTATGGATGAATATTGGAGAATTTAGGCTAACTGACATGTGTGTGTGTGTGTGTGTGTGTGTGTGTGTGTGTGTACTCACCTAGTTGTACTCACCTAGTTGTGTTTGCAGGGGTTGAGCTCTGGCTCTTTGGTCCCGCCTCTCAACCGTCAATCAACAGGTATACAGATTCCTGAGCCTATTGGGCTCTATCATATCTACACTTGAAACTGTGTATGGAGTCAGCCTCCACCACATCACCTCCTAATGCATTCCATTTGTCAACCACTCTGACACTAAACAAGTTCTTTCAAATATCTCTGTGGCTCATTTGGGCACTCAATTTCCACCTGTGTCCCCTGTGTCCCCTGTGTCAACCGACTGTCTCACCACTCGGCTGTTAAAGGCTTTGTCTCAGGTTAGTGTGGGTCACCCAGGTGTGGGAGGAGACACAGGTTTGGGTGTTGGTGCAGGTGTGGGAGACCATGTAGGTGTGGAGGACCACAGATACTAGGGGGGGGGGGGGAAATGACGATGATGTGTGAGATGACGGGTGTGGCATGTGATATTGGTACATATGAGACTGGGTGTTTAGAAATATGTGGTTTTGGGGGGTGAGTGAGAGTGAGTGAACTGTGAGGGTGAGAGTGAGTGAACTGTGAGGGTGAGAGTGAGTGACTGTGAGAGAGGGTGAGTGAGAGTGATTGGACTGTAAGAGAGGGTGAGTGAGAGTGAATGGACTGTGAGAAGGGTGAGTGAGTGGGTGGAGGTTGGTGTGAAATGTCAGCAGGTGAGAGGGTCCACAGTAGTTTCCCCTCACCCCCTCCCCTTCCCCCTCATCCACCTACACTTTCACCCTCATCCACCTGCCTCTTCACTCCAGGACCCCCCCCCCCCCCACACATCTGCCCTTTCCTCATAACTCCTCATCTGCCATCTGAGGCCAGTGGCACTCACCTCCCCCCCCCCCCTACATCTGAGTGCCTCACACACACTTGTATGCCGCTAGCAGGTGTGTGTGTGACGTGTGTATGAAGCCCTCATGTATGCTGCCCTCACGTCTATGCTTCCCATATGAGTATGCTGCACAGGCATATGTGCAGTCTGCGAGCCTGTGTCACCCACGCTCCTATGCCTCATGACACTCGTGAGGTACACATACACACACACTCATATTTGGCCAACACACTCATGCCGCCCACATACTCATGCCGCCCACATACTCATGCCGCCCACATACTCATGCCGCCCATGGACTCATAGCACCGCCAAACCCATGAGTGTTCATCAATAAACACTCGGGCGTAATAGACGCATTCCAGCACATATGTACGCCCGCACATACGTACACCCGCACGTACGTACGTCCGCACATATGTACGCCCACACGTACACACTGGGAAGCATACACGAACCGCCCTCTCAGACCACCTCGGTAGTTATATAAGTATTTGCGATGGTCCGAAAGCATATTACGGTTTCAGTGATAGCCTACTGACAAACAGGGAAATGAACCTTTGTCCTAAACAGAAATTATTCTCAAGTTATACATTTATTGTAATATAAATCCAGACGGGACACCACGAGCGAAGCTCTCGTCATGTAAGTACATTTAGGTAGTTACGCACACACACACATATATGTAAACAAAACACATAGCCTGTTATACAGGAATTGTAGGTTTATATCTACAGATGACTGGAAGGAAGAGAGACCACGTGGTTTAAGCTGTATATATGTTGTTGTTGTTGAGTTAGGGGCGACGACGATCGTGGGATCGGATGCGCCCCGGCGTACCCGTGAAGGGTGAATCGCAGAAAAGCCAGAAGAGGCGAAACGCCAAGCCAAAACGCGAAACGAGTGACGCCAAGCACTAGAAACTAATATGCCACACGGCAAAGCTACGCACAAAGGGAGAGGCAGAAGCACATAATAGAACAGGGCAAACAAACAGCCAGAAGGGCACACAGCACGTCATAGAGCAAACACACAAGAAATCAGAGCACAAACTTGCCCGGGAACTTGGCCCGCGGGAACCTTACATTGAACGCCTCCCAGAGCACCCATTGCCAAGGGTCTCGTCCATCCACCGGTGACGCCATAACATCTGGAACCGGGGCAACAAACACCTGCAAACTGGGGACCCAGATGGTAGTACTCATGAGGCGAGAAGTCGCCACTCGCCCCCACAGGAAGGGAACTTGCCCCTCACGAAAGCACTCCGGTCCGTCAGACAGCAGTAACTCGGCAATCTTCGACCAGTGACCCGGTGGCATCACAGACGCCGGCAACACGTCCCCTAGGGCCCCAACGCGCACCCGCACCACAGGGGTACCCGTGGCCCCGGGCACACCACCAGACGACAGCAGGGAACCCGGACGGCACGCATCCTTCCGTAACGTCACCACCAGGCCACGCCCAGCACCAGAGTCCACACCATCCCTGGCAGCGGGAGCCACCACCCCCCACTGTGGAGAGTCCCCCGGCGGAGAAAGAACCGAAGGCACGTCCGAGACACAGGCACCAGCACCGGCAGGCACATGGACCTCCGCCACCACGAACCGCGGAGACATCGACGCATCCGTATCCACACTGTCAACATCTGAAGCCCCACAGTCACTGAAGTCACCAACGTCGGCCCAGGCAGAAGACGAACGCCGGGAACGTTTGAGCACCGGCCGGATATCGTCCGAGCCGGTAAGTGACCCAGAAACACGGGTACCACGAGCCGAAGGAACCGATGCCAGGACGGCAGCAGCCTCTACCACAGGGGGAACCGGACCACACACAGCAGGAGGCTCCGCAGTCACCCCAGCACCCAGCACATCCGGGACCCGAGTCACGGACACAGGGCCAGGCGCAGCATCAGAAGACGAGGGAGAAGACAGTGACGTCACACAGGGAGCTCCAGGGAGGGCCACGGGAGCAGCTGGGACAGCGACAGGATCAGGCAGACCAACCGACGGTACCTCAAGAACCGGAGGAGGGACGGCAACAACCGGAGGAGGGACGGCAACAACCGGAGGAGGGACGGCAACAACCGGAGGAGGGACAGCAACAACCGGAGGAGGGACGGCAACAACCGGAGGAGGGACGGCAACAACCGGAGGAGGGACGGCAACAACCGGAGGAGGGACGGCAACAACCGGAGGAGGGACGGCAACAACCGGAGGAGGGACGGCAACAACCGGAGGAGGGACGGCAACAACCGGAGGAACGGCAGGCGCAGCCGGGGAAGCTGCAGCAGCAGACGGGACGCGCACCACCTCATCAACATCACCGGGGATAGTGGGCTCCTGAGCTACCGTGCAGTGAGGACGTGTCGCCTGCTGCTCCGGTGGTTTGAGTCGGTTCTCACTACGTGTAGAGAGCCATGGGGAAGGCTCAGCGCAAGAGGGAATGGAAGCAGCTTTCGGACGAGGAAGGACGGGGGACCGATGTGCAGCAGGCCCCAAAGAAAACTGCTATCGAGGCTTTACCACTTGCTTCTACCAGCAAGTCAGCAGACGTAATGGACCTAGAGAGGACAGCGTCAGTCACACACCAGCCAGTGTCAGTCAATGCTTCTCTGTCCGCAACGCTGCCGCGGGACGGCAGTATGAGTCAGGAGAGGACACCACCGGTTTCACGCCAGCCAATGTCGGCCATTGTTCCTCTCTCCACAGCCCAGCCGCAGGACAGCAGTATGGGACAGGGGAGGACACCACCAGTCTCACACCAGACATCGCCAGCCTCTGCACTTCTTCCGAAATTCAAGATCATGCAGACCGACCACTTTCCTACAGCATATGGAGTAGTAACGGCGATGGAAAAAGAACAACCAGAGCTCAAACTTTCCATTACAGTCAACCTGAAGGGAGAAATAATACTGACACCTCAAGACCAACAGACTGCACATTACTTAGAGAAGGTAAGAGTCCTGCAGGGGAAACCTGTGTGCTTGGTAAAGCTGGACCCTTCAGAACGACGCACACGAGTCGTGCTTTTGGGATACCCAATCGACTTTCCCCTGGATCCAGTGCTAGAACACAAGCAAGTCCTGAGTGCGGAACGTTGCCACACAAAAGTAGACAAGGCAGCGACGCGTCAGGTTCTGGTGACCGTCATGGGACATGTGCCGGAAACTTTCGGTCTTGGAAATTGGGGGACATACCGACAGAGGCCATACGTCCCGGAACCCCTACGCTGCTTCAGGTGTCAGAAATACGGCCACCATCAGTCACGCTGCACAGGACAGGAGAGGTGCGGAGTGTGCAGCCTGAGACATCCCACCAAAGACTGTATTGCCAAGCACAAGGCAAACCAGACCACAACAGCCAAATGTCCAAATTGTGGAGGCAAACATCATGCCTGGAGCACAACCTGCTCTGCACGGAAACAAAAAGTGCAGACAGCTCAGGCCAGGGTCAACACACTGACCAGCGGTACATCCACCAACACCACCGTCTGGAACACTCGTGCACAGCCACAACAGCCACCCGCTCTCACAGAGCAAAATTTCCCGAATCTGTCAATTCCGAATCAGACATTACACGAAAGTGTTGCAGAAGTCCAGCAAGTGCAAATGAGCAGAAAACACTTACTTTCGGAATCTACTCACCAGCTATACAGTTTTACCGAGGTCCAGCTGCAAACCATCGTGAAGATCATGGCAGAGACCATTATCAATTGCCTACAGATGACGCAGAACGCCTCACAACAACAGACTCAAGACATCACTTATGTGATAATGGACAAGATCGTGCAGCAGACCACAGTTACACGAGAAATAGACAGTCTCCGACAGGATGGAGCACAAGAGGACAAACAACGCAACTTGGACGTACTGACTACCGACAACAGTCGGCTAGTCAAGACACCGGAACATCGACATTCACAAACGCAACTGCAAGACGCAGTGACCACCCACGATCAACAGAATCTTCAAACACAGGAGACAGACAACAACAGCCAATGCAGTCTGATCTGCAGCAACGCCAACAAAGACGTATTGAACAGCAGAGATGCGCAGGTTCCGCCAACACAAGAAACGGCCGCGAGCAATCAATGCAGTCCGACTTGCAGCAATCCCAACAACAAAGTGATGGACCACAGTTCTGCACAGATTCCAACAATGCCGGGGTTGACCACGGACAATCAATGCAGTCCGACCTGCAGCACTTCCAACACCATAGCGATGGACCACAGTTATGCACAGATTCCAACAACGTCGGGGATGACCACGAACTATCAATGCAGTCCGATTTGCAGCGACACGACTTGCGAGGCGGAGAATATAGAGGTCGATTCCGAGGAGGAGTTCTAGTAGAACAAGCTACACCAACCGAACCCGTCGTCTGGCCATTACGAATTCTGCAGTGGAACATACAAGGTCTTGGAAATAAAAAACACACACTTCAGGAGGCTGCAATCAGCACGAAAGCAGATATAATCGTTTTGGAAGAAACTCTTTTCCCAGCCACGAAATCCTTCAGATTAGCTGGATATCAGCACTATGTTCTCCCGTATGAGCAGGGGAGACTAAGAGGATTAATGACCCTAGTCAGAAACACCATACCCAGCAAGAAAATAGACTCGGTTTCATGTGGGGATGGAGTAGAGGTATTAGCAGTAACAGAGAATATGGCTAATTTTGAGCTCCTCATATACAACGTCTACAAGCCCCCTAGACGTAAACTAGAAGCAGAGGCAGTGCTTGCCTTGGCCACGCAGGAAAATTTAATTCTTGCTGGAGATTTTAATGCTCATCATCCAGAGTTAGGTGCAACTGGGCCAGCCAATGCAGATGGGCGCCATTTAGCTGCAGCTCTGCGAGAAGTACCTGAAATTACACTTCTCAACACTGGGGAACCCACTCACATTCTAGGAGGTTCCCTTGATCTTACATTCATCTCCACAGCACTCCAGCAACAGGCGAAGTGGGAAGTAGACCCGGTGATCACTAGTGACCACTATGCTACTGTCACGACACTCAACCTGGCACGACCTCCTACACCTCCTGCGCGGCCTCGGTGGAATTTAGGAAAGGCCAATTGGAATGTATACCAGGAAGAACTTGAAAAATGGTATGCAACGTACACGCCACCTGGGGATTTGAACATACACGAGACCAATCTGCAGGAAGCCGTTGCAGCTGCTGCGAACAAAGCTATTCCAATCATTATCACAGGTAACACGAAACGAAAGAACTATTGGTTCTATAGTAATGACGTTAAAGAACAGAACCACAGAGTCAACATCTTCAGAAAACATCTAAAGAGAAACCCCACACCAGAAGGAAGAACTCTGCTACGAGCGGTGATATCTGAAGCAAGGCGAGTTTCTCGAGAAGTAAAGGAGGCAAGATGGTTTGAGTGGTGTCAAACTCTAAATGAACATAGTAGTCTTGGCAAGATATGGGGTCAGATTAAAACAATATCAGGTCGACCAGCCCGGCCACAGGCATGTATTCAACCATTGCAGGAGGCTGAGAGACTTGCTCTCCAATTTGCAGAAAGAACAGCTTCATATCAGCTTCCTGCAATGGTCCGAAGGCAGCAAGACCACTTAAAACAAGAGAGGATGACAGTCATTCATGAGGGCTTAGCTATAAATGACGAATGTGACTGTCCTTTCACCGAACAGGAACTAAGCAGAGCCAAAAAGGGTGGTAAGGACACTGCACCAGGTGCTGATAACATTACATACTCAATGATCGCACATGCAGGTCCTGCTGGAGACCGAGGGATGTTGGACGTCATCAATGCGTCTTGGCAGCAAGGCAAACTACCGCCCTCTTGGAAGAAAGCAGACATCATACCGATTCCTAAGCCGAATGAACCTGACAATTACAGACCCATTTCCTTAACATCATGCGTTAGTAAAACTGCAGAACGGATGGTCTTAAATAGGCTACTGTGGAAGACTGGAGACCTTCATAAACACATATTTGGCTTCACTAGAGGTGTAGGTACTGCCAACTGCATAGCAACATTACTAGGAACAGTTAACTCGGGTCCAGCTATAGTGGTCTTCCTTGATCTGGAAAAAGCATTTGAACTTGCAAGCCCGCCAGCAATACTACACACCTTAGTTAAAAAAGGTGTGAGGGGGAAAATGCTAGCATGGATTCAAGAGTACCTAAGTCACAGGTATGCCAGAGTAAAGTTGCAAGGACAAGTGTCGGACTACCACTTGCACGAGAATGGGACTCCAAAGGAGGAGTCCTCAGTCCTAGTCTTTTTAACATCCTTATGGAAAACCTTGTTACCATGTCCTTTACAGAAGGGGTTACATTGCTAAGCTATGCTGATGATCTAGCATTAGTCGTTACGGGTCCTTCACTTCTAAATAAAGCTCAAGGTGCTTTAGATCAAGTGACATCTGAATGCAGTGTTTTAGGGCTAAAAATATCTGCACAGAAGTCTAAGGCGATGAGACTAGGTGGCAAGGCTCCAGACAGGCACCTACGCATTCAGGACATTAACCTTCAGTGGGTTCCACAATATCGATATCTCGGAGTGTGGATTGATTTTAAGATGACATTCAATAAGCAAATTCAATATCTAAAGGAGAAAGCAAAGTCACGACTAAATATAATGAGAGCAATCACAGGGCCCCGTCTAGGAGCGGGACACAGAGTGTTGAGAATGTTTTACATACACGCCGTTCGTTCCCTGGTTGATTATGCAGCACCTGCCTTACTCACTCTTTCTCCTGGTCAGTGGGCAAACGTTGAGGTTCTTCAAAATGATGCATTGCGAGTCATAACAGGTGCTCCCAGATGGACTAAAATCCTGAACCTAAGACTAGAGACAAAGCTAACGTCGAATGAAATAAGGGTAAAGGGTATTGCTGCGTGCATGCTGACCAAGATATTGACTAGACCTAGAATCAGTTCACTTAAAGATTTGATCACTGGAGCACTAACTCTGGACAGAAGAGCCTCCAATAGCAACAGGTGGACCCATTGTGCGTTAAACGCCATCGATACGTTTGATATGGCAAACACAGTCACTGAGAGGGGTGTCGACGACATACATGCAGACTTTGTTATACAAGCCCCTTGGGAATCTCTGCCAGCAGACTTTCAGATTATGGCTCTTGACGGAAAGAAGAACCAGACACATCCTCATCTGCTACGTCACATTGCACAGATGCATATAGAAGCAAACATGGCATCCGACAGCTTCACTTACTTCACGGATGGGTCAGTAGACCAGCAGGGACAAGAAACCGGAGCTGCAGTTAAAGCAGGAAACTCTGTATATAGTTGGAGGCTCTCAAATGGGTGTTCGACTTTACAGACTGAGATGCTAGCCATTCAAAAGGCTTTGGAACATGCTCTTGCTGAACACCGCCAACATGTTATCGTCCATACAGATTCGAGAACCGCCATTGAAACCTTGCAACAGGAACACATATGTGATAACATCCATCTGATCACCAATGTCTTATCATTCATGCACACACTCCACCGACAAGGCCGACGGGTGCTTATCAACTGGGTGCCAAGTCATGTGGGACTATTAGGTAATGACATTGCAGACGAAGCTGCGAAACTTGCTACTAAGAGGAGGAATGTAGACATTTACATACCACCGAGTCTCTCCCAGATGAAGAAAGTGATTCGAAACAGAGCAATGCGAAGGCTGTACAGTGACCACAACACAGCAGTTGCAACATCAGGATCTGCGGGCTGGTACAAGAATTCCACCAACTACGAACCACTTAGTTTGATGAAAGGGGGCAGTAGAACAACAGAAGTGCACTTACATCGCATCAGGCTTGGATACCCATGTGCATGGGAAATAGGCTTACGGGTTCCGGAAGGTGAGAGGAAATGTCAACACTGTGGAGAAATGCCCGACAGACCACTGGAACATTATCTAACACAGTGCACAGTTACAAACCCGTTAAGATTTCACCTTCGATTCGACAGAGCAGAGGAAGTTGTTAAACACATATGGCAAAATCTTACTGAAGCGACCATACGGGTCATACATACTCATCCTCCGCCCAGGTAAACCAGAAACGAGCATCACTTAGTGGGCCAGCCAGAGGCTTAGGGCCCGCGCAGGATTATTCCTGCTAAAAAGAAAAAAAAAAAAAAAAAAAAAAAAAAACATCACCGGAGACTGCCGCCAGAGGGAGCGGCGGGAAATCCTCGTCGCGGAACAAGTTGACAGGAGCAGCAGGGGCCTCAGAGCACCCGGCAGCCTGATGCCCCAACAGGCCACACCGGAAACAGGTACGAGGCTGCCGGCCATAATACACCCGGACGTAGTACCCCATAAGCCGGACAGAAGAAGGTATATCCGACCGCAGGCGCATCCCCAACGTGCGAATGTTTGTACGCCTCCCAGCATACCGCCCCGAGGAGAGCGTGTTCACCCGCACGCTGACAACAGTACCAAAACCCCCGAAGTAACGCCGGAGGAGGTCATCAGGGAACTCCAGGGGCGCACCATGGACACTGACATAAGTCAGGGCACCACTGCGGTCCGAAATCGCCACAGAGCCGGCATCGTCTGGCAACGGCAACGTACGCCCCCCGTACCGACGGAGGAAGTCCCGGTACTCGTCCTCCCCCACGCCCGTAACTAGCTCCACACCGTAAACAGCTTCCACCGGGACACGAAGCATGTCACACATCACCATCTCGATGGTCGGATAACCAGCCTTACAAGTGAACTCCAGGCCCACGGAGTTCACACGCTGAACAGGAGGAAGATGGCCCCCATGTCAGAACTGCCACGTCAACGCAGCCAGGCAGGCAACAAAACTGGTAGGGCAGAGACGCCCACAACACCTGGCGACCAAAACAGTAAACAACTCCAACAGCCACGGAGGGTCGGTAAACGTCCTCACTCCACGGCTGCTAGCAGTCGACCTAAGCTGTATATATAGAACAGATCCACGAGGCTTCCTCCTCTAACAACAACAACAACAACTGCAATCCGAGCCGTTTTCGACACTACAGGCGTCTGAATCCAAACATGAGAAAATCCACATTCTCATAAGAACACTAAGATATATATCCACTATTCAAGAAAGACAACATGATCCTAAAGAAAGGAATAATAACTGCATACCGCTAAATATTATCTATAAAAATTAAGAATAGCGTGTCGAAAATATAAATATTTCGTGAATCCGGTGTAGACGGCTACTTGTCTCACGAACACCGGGGAAGACGACGCTAGCCAGAGGTGTAGACGGCTACTTGTCTCACGAACATCGGGGGAGACGACGCTAGCCAGAGGTGTAGACGGCTACTTGTCTCACGAACACCGGGGGAGACGACGCTAGCCAGAGGTGTAGACGGCTACTTGTCTCACGAACACCGGGGGAGACGACGCTAGCCAGAGGTGTAGACGGCTACTTGTCTCACGAACACCGGGGAAGACGACGCTAGCCAGAGGTGTAGACGGCTACTTGTCTCACGAACATCGGGGGAGACGACGCTAGCCAGAGGTGTAGACGGCTACTTGTCTCACGAACATCGGGGGAGACGACGCTAGCCAGAGGTGTAGACGGCTACTTGTCTCACGAACAACGGGGGAGACGACGCTAGCCAGAGGTGTAGACGGCTACTTGTCTCACGAACACCGGGGGAGACGACGCTAGCCAGAGGTGTAGACGGCTACTTGTCTCACGAACATCGGGGGAGACGACGCTAGCCAGAGGTGTAGACGGCTACTTGTCTCACGAACACCGGGGAAGACGACGCTAGCCAGAGGTGTAGACGGCTACTTGTCTCACGAACATCGGGGGAGACGACGCTAGCCAGAGGTGTAGACGGCTACTTGTCTCACGAACACCGGGGGAGACGACGCTAGCCAGAGAGATTGTAAACATTGCCAAGCGAAGACGTCCCTTGTGCTTAAACGGAAGTTTATAAGCCAGAAACTATTAATATTAATTTTGTAACAACTGCTTGTGCCTCGTTATTGTTATTAAGGTGTAGGATTGTTTATAATAATAGAGAAGAGGAGAAGCAGTGACAACAAAAAGCATAAACGCAATGCATCAAGCCTATACTGACGCCTTCACTGTCGCCACCAGTTCCGTCTCTGTTTACACCACATAAATCCTAATGTTTACACCACATAAATCCTAATGTTTACACCACATAAATCCTAATGTTTACACCACATAAATCCTAATGTTTACACCACATAAATGCTAATGTTTACACCACATAAATGCTAATGTTTACACCACATAAATCCTAATGTTTACACCACATAAATCCTAATGTTTACACCACATAAATGCTAATGTTTACACCACATAAATCCTAATGTTTACACCACATAAATGCTAATGTTTACACCACATAAATCCTAATGTTTACACCACATAAATCCTAACGATTACACCACATAAATCCTAATGTTTACACCACATAAATCCTAATGTTTACACCACATAAATCCTAATGTTTACACCACATAAATCCTAATGTTTACACTACATAAATCCTAATGTTTACACCACATAAACCCTAATGTTTACACCACATAAATCCTAATGTTTACACCACATAAATCCTAATGTGTACACCACATAAATCCTAATGTGTACACCACATAAATCCTAATGTTTACACCACATAAATCCTAATGTTTACTCCACATAAATCCTAATGTGTACACCACATAAATCCTAATGTGTACACCACATAAATCCTAATGTGTACACCACATAAATCCTAATGTTTACACCACATAAATCTTAAATAGTCACAGTTTAGCTTTTTGGAATCCTTTTTAATTCTTACCAAAAACACTAACCCCCTAAAAAACAATGAAAGTAGTTAAGACGAGGGCTGTCGAGCCCAAAGTAATCAAAATATAAAATTTAAGCTATTTAAATTTGTGTATATCATATATGTATATATATATATATATATATATATATGTATATATATATATATATATATATATATATATATATATATATATATATATATATATATATATATATATATATATACTTAGTGATAAATAAGCTAGGCCGAAGCTTATAATAAAAGTGGCAGTACCTAATTACGGCACACATTTGTATTATTATCAAAGAGTGCTAATGCGAGGTTACATTCCAGGCTGGTGAATGGTGTGCACATCAGCCGCTGCAACTAACCCATTATAACTCCTCTAGAAAGAAGCCTGGTACTCGACACGCCGGTCCTGGCTTCATCAACTACAACAGTTAAGACTCGACCAATTATTGTAATGTTATTTTGTAATTTTTGTATTTTTTTAATTTTTTTATATCGAGGGTAAATACCACATTAATTTTGGTCGTTTGGGTTGACAACCAAAACTCCAAGATATTATAAATATATATATATATATATATATATATATATATATATATATATATATATATATATATATATATATATATATATATATATATATATTAGTATATTTTGGTAGCAGTCTTTCCTGTAGACATATATTATTAAATACGACCGAAAAAGTAAGATTAATAATTTTAACACGAATTTTCTCAATCTTTCGTACATTTCCTTTTACTGTTGGAGGTAAATCAAAAATCAATTCTCCAAAATTCATTTTTATTTCTAGTCTGACGCGACACGAGCGCGTTTCGTAAAACTTATTACATTTTCAAAGACTTTAGTTCACCAATACACAACTGAATAGAACTTACGCATCTCCGATTTTATATCTACATTTGAGTGAGGTGGAAGGGGTGATGTGGCATTAACACAAGACAGAACAAGAGGTTAATAGGGTATTAATTTCATCAACACAAGACAGAACAAGAGGTGGCATTAATAGGGTATTAATTTCATCAACACAAGACAGAACACGAAACAATGGGTATTGAATAGAAGTGTTTGTAGAAAGCCTATTGGTCCATATTTCTTGATGCTTCTATATTGGAGCGGAGTCTTGAGGTGGGTAGAATATAGTTGTGCAATAATTGGCTGTTGATTGCTGGTGTTGACTTCCTGATGTGTAGTGCCTCGCAAACGTCAAGCCGCCTGCTATCGCTGTATCTATCGATGATTTCTGTGTTGTTTACTAGGATTTCTCTGGCGATGGTTTGGTTGTGGGAAGAGATTATATGTTCCTTAATGGAGACCTGTTGCTTATGCAACAGGTTAGAATTATTAATCTTACTTTTTCGGTCATATTTAATAATAATATATATATATATATATATATATATATATATATATATATATATATATATATATATATATATATATATATATATATATATAATGTATATATATATATGTGTGTGTGTGTGTGTGTGTGTGTGTTTGTATGTATATGTATCAACAGAAATAGCTTAGTAAACAACTCAGCAGAGACGTAATGATGACTAAGACCTCTTAAGAACAAGAGTAAACAGAGTGAGAATGGTCGAGGCAGGCATGCCACACCCAGGATAACTCAAGTGTCTAAAGCCAAGATGGTCGGCATATTACTAACTAGGCTAGTCATACTACTAACTAAGGTAGGCATTTGTTGTTACAAGTGTTGTTGTTACAGGTGATGTTGTGGTGGTGGCTGTGTTTGTTGGTACAGCTGTTGTTATTGTTGTGGCTGTGTTTGTTGGTACAGCTGTTGTTATTGTTGTGGCTGTGTTTGTTGGTACAGCTGTTGTTATTGTTGTGGGTGTTTTTGTTGGTACAGCTGTTGTTATTGTTGTGGCTGTGTTTGTTGGTACAGCTGTTGTTATTGTTGTGGGTGTGTTTGTTGGTACAGCTGTTGTTATTGTTGTGGCTGTGTTTGCTGGTACAGATGCTCTTGTGGCTGTGTTTGTTGGTACAGCTGTTGTTATTGTTGTGGCTGTGTTTGCTGGTACAGTTGCTGTTGTGGCTGTGTTTGCTGGTACAGTTGCTGTTGTGACTGTGTTTGCTGGTACAGATGCTGTTGTGGCTGTGTTTGCTGGTACAGTTGCTGTTGTGACTGTGTTTGCTGGTACAGTTGCTGTTGTGGCTGTGTTTGCTGGTACAGTTGCTGTTGTGACAGTGTTTGCTGGTACAGTTGCTGTTGTGACTGTGTTTGCTGGTACAGTTGCTGTTGTGGCTGTGTTTGCTGGTACAGTTGCTGTTGTGACTGTGTTTGCTGGTACAGTTGCTGTTGTGGCTGTGTTTGCTGGTACAGTTGCTGTTGTGACTGTGTTTGCTGGTACAGATGCTGTTGTGACTGTGTTTGCTGGTACAGTTGCTGTTGTGGCTGTGTTTGTTGGTACAGTTGCTGTTGTGACTGTGTTTGCTGGTACAGTTGCTGTTGTGACTGTGTTTGCTGGTACAGATGCTGTTGTGGCTGTGTTTGCTGGTACAGATGCTGTTGTGGCTGTGTTTGCTGGTACAGTTGCTGTTGTGACTGTGTTTGCTGGTACAGTTGCTGTTGTGGCTGTGTTTGCTGGTACAGATGCTGTTGTGGCTGTGTTTGCTGGTACAGTTGCTGTTGTGGCTGTGTTTGCTGGTACAGTTGCTGTTGTGGCTGTGTTTGCTGGTACAGTTGCTGTTGTGGCTGTACTTGTTGGTACAGTTGCTGTTGTGGCTGTACTTGTTGGTACAGTTGCTGTTGTGGCTGTACTTGTTGGTACAGTTGCTGTTGTGGCTGTACTTGTTGGTACAGTTGCTGTTGTGGCTGTACTTGTTGGTACAGTTGCTGTTGTGGCTGTACTTGTTGGTACAGTTGCTGTTGTGGCTGTACTTGTTGGTACAGTTGCTGTTGTGGCTGTACTTGCTGGTCTGGCTGGTGTGGGGGTCTGGCTGGTGTGGGAGGTCTGGCTGGTGTGGGAGGTCTGGCTGGTGTGGGGGGTCTGGCTGGTGTGGGGGGTCTGGCAGGTATTTCTACAAACCTAGCCTAAACTAACCTAACTTAACCTGCCAACCTAGCCTATTTCCTAGTCAAAACAAACATAACCTAATCTAAGCTAACCTAACCTAACCTAACGTAACTAACTCCTGGATACCTATTTACTGTTAGGTGAATAGATGTATTCGGTGATAGGAAACGCTACCTACAATTACAGCCCTTCTTCTTTTTCTATTTCTACAAACCTAGCCTATTTCCTAGCCTAAACTAACCTAACCTAAGGTAATCTAACTAACTCCTGGATACCTATTTACTGCTACGTGAACAGAGAAGACACGCTGCCAACAATTACTGCCCTATTTCTATTTTAACAAAAATAGCCTATTTCTTAGCCTAAACTAATCTAACCTAATTAAACCTAACCTAACTTAACCTAACCTTACCTATATATATACTTCACTACTCACTATCATCATCACTACCACACTACTCACTAACATCATCACTACCTCACTACTCACCATCATCATCATTACCTCACCACTCACCATCACTACCACACTACTCACCATCATCACTACCACACTACTCACCATCATCATCATTACCTCACTACTCACGATCACTACCACACTACTCACCATCATCACTACCTCACTACTCACTAACATCATCACTTCCTCACTACTCACCATCATCATCACTACCTCTCTACTCACCATCATCATCACTACCTCTCTACTCACCATCATCATTACCTCACTACTCACCATCATCACTACCTCACCATCATCATCACAACCTCTCTACTCACCATCATCATCATTACCTCACTACTCACCATCATCATCACTACCTCACTATCATCATCACTACCTCTCTACTCACCATCATCATCATTACCTCACTACTCACCATCATCATCACTACCTCACTATCATCATCACTACCTCTCTACTCACCATCATCATTACCTCACTACTCACCATCACTACCACACTACTCACCATCATCACTACCTCACTACTCACCATCACTACCACACTACTCACCATCATCACTACCTCACTACTCACTAACATCATCACTTCCTCACTACTCACTATCATCATCACTACTCACCCTCCTCACTACTCACCATCATCACTACCACACTACTCATAAACATCATCACTACCACACTACTCATAAACATCATCACTACCACACTACTCACCATCATCACTACCACACTACTCTTAACCATCATCACTACCTCACCATCATCATCGCTACCACACTACTCACCATCATCACTACCACACTACTCTTAACCATCATCACTACCTCACCATCATCATCACTACCTCACCATCATCACTACCTCTCCATCATCATCACTACCTCACCATCATCATCACTACCTCACTACTCACCATCATCACTACCACAATACTCACCATCATCATCACTACCACAATACTCACGATCAACATCACTAACCACACTACTTAGCAACACCATCACTACCTCACTACTCACCATCATCATCACTATCACACTACTCACCATCATCATCACTACCTCACTACTCACTATCATCATCACTACCACAATACTCACGATCAACATCACTAACCACACTACTCACTATCATCATCACTACCACACTACTCACCATCATCACTACCACACTATTCACTATCATCACTACCTCACTACTCACCATCATCACTACCACTACTCTCTATCATCACTTCTCACCATCAGCATCACTACCTCACTATCATCATCACTACCACACTACTCACCATCATCATCACTACCACACTATTCACTATCATCATCACTACCTCACTACTCACCATCATCATCACTACCACACTACTCACCATCATCATAACTACCTCACTACTCACTATCATCATCACTACCACACTACTCACCATCATCATCACTACCACACTACTCACTATCATCACTTCTATCACTACTCACCATCATCATCACTACCACACTACTCACCATCATCATCACTACCACACTACTCACCATCATCATCACTACCTCACTACTCACTATCATCATCACTACCTCACTACTCACCATCATCACTACCTCACTACTCACTATCATCATCACTACTCACCATCATCATCACTACCACACTATTCACTATCATTATCACTACCACACTACTCACCATCATCATCACTACAACACTATTCACTATCATCATCACTACCTCACTATCACCATCACTACCTCACTATCATAATAACTACCACACTACTCACTATCATCATCACTACCACACTATTCAGTATCATCATCACTACTCACTATCATCACTTCTATCACTTCTCACCATCATCATCACTACCACACTATTCACCATCATCACTACTACACTACTCACTATCATCATCACTACCACACTATTCACTATCATCATCACTACCACACTACTCACCATCATCATCTTTACCTCACTACTCACCATCATCATCACTACATCACTATCATCATCACTACCACACTACTCACCATCATCATCACTACCACACTACTCACCATCATCATCACTACCTCACTACTCACCATCATCATCACTACCTCACTACTCACCATCATCACTACCACACTACTCACTATCATCACTTCTCACCATCATCATCACTACCTCACTACTCACTATCATCATCACTACCACACTATTCACCATCATCATCACTACCACACTTCACTATCATCATCACTACCACACTACTCACCATCATCATCACTACCTCACTACTCACCATCATCATCACTACCAGTACACTACTCACCATCATCATCACTACTCACCATAATCATCACTACCACACTACTCACCATCATCATCACTACCACACTTCACCATCATCATCACTACCTCACTACTCACTATCATCATCACTACCACACTATTCACTATCATCATCACTACCACACTACTCACCATCATCATCACTACCACACTATTCACTATCATCATCACTACCTCACTACTCACCATCATCACTACTCACTATCACTACCACACTACTCACCGAGTAGTGTGGTTGTGATGATGGTGGGTAGTGATAATGGTGAGTAGTGATGATGATGATGATGGTGAGTAGTGAGGCAGTGATGATGTTAGTGAGTAGTGAGGAAATGATGATGGTGGTGAGTAGAGAAGTAGTGATGATGATGGTGAGTAGTGAGGTAGTGATGATGGTGAGTAGTGTGGTAGTGATGGTGAGTAGTGAGGTAGTGATGATGATGGTGAGTAGTGAGGTAATGATGATGATGGCGAGTAGTGTGGTAGTGATGATGTTAGTGAGTAGAGAGGTAGTGATGATGATGGTGAGTAGAGAGGTAGTGATGATGATGGTGAGGTAGTGATGATGATGGTGAGTAGTGAGGTAATGATGATGGTGAGTAGAGAGGTAGTGATGATGATGGTGAGTAGAGAGGTAGTGATGATGATGGTGAGGTAGTGATGATGATGGTGAGTAGGGAGGTAGTGATGACGTTAGTGAGTAGTGTGGTAGTGATGATGATAGTGAGTAGTGAAGTATATATATAGGTAAGGTTAGATTAGGTTAGGTTAGGTTTAATTAGGTTAGATTAGTTTAGGCTAAGAAATAGGCTATTTTTGTTGAAATAGAAATAGGGCAGTAATTGTTGGTAGCGTGTCTTCTCTGTTCACGTAGCAGTAAATAGGTATCCAGGAGTTAGTTAGATTACCTTAGGTTAGGTTAGTTTAGGCTAGGAAATAGGCTAGGTTTGTAGAAATAGAAAAAGAAGAAGGGCTGTAATTGTAGGTAGCGTTTCCTATCACCGAATACATCTATTCACCTAACAGTAAAAAGGTATCCAGGAGTTAGTTACGTTAGGTTAGGTTAGGTTAGCTTAGATTAGGATATGTTTGTTTTGACTAGGAAATAGGTTAGGTTTGCAGGTTAAGTTAGGTTAGTTTAGGCTAGGTTTGTAGAAATAGAAATAGAAAAAGGGCTGTAATTGTTGGTAGCCTATCTAACCTAACCAAGGAACCTAACCAACCAACCTAACCAAGCAACCTAACCAAGCAACCTAACCAACCAACCTAATCAACCAACGTAACCAACCAACCTAACCAATGTAACCAACCAACCTAACCAATGTAACCAACCAACCTAACCAACGTAACCAACCAACCTAACCAATGTAACCAACCTAAGCAACCAACTTAAGCAACCTAACCTAACCAACCAACCAACTTAACCAACCAACCAACCTAACCTAACCTAACCTAACCTAACCTAACCTAACCAACCTAACAAACCAACCTAACTAACCAACCAACCAACCTAAGCTATCTAACCTAACCAACCAACCTATCCAACCAACCTTAGCTATCTAACCTAACCAACCAACCTAAGCTATCTAACCTAACCAACCAACCTAAGCTATCTAACCTAACCAACCAACCTAAGCTATCTAACCTAACCAAGCAACCTAACCAAGCTACCTAACCAACCAACCTAAGCAACCAACCTAAGCAACCAACCTAAGCAACCTAACCTAACCAACCTAACCTAACCAACCAACCTAACCAACCAACCAACCTAACCAACCTAACAAACCAACCTAACTAACCAACCAACCTAACCAAACAACCTAAGCTATCTAACCTAACCAACCAACCTAAGCTATCTAATTTAACCAACCAACCTAAGCTATCTAACCTAACCAAGCAACCTAATCAACCAACCTAACCAAGCAACCTAACCAACCAACCTAACCTAACCAACCTAACCTAACCTAACCAACCAAACTAACCTAACCTAACCAACCTAACCAACGTAACCAACCAACGTAACCAACCAACCTAACCAACCATCCTAACCAACGTGACCAACCAACCTAACCAATGTAATAACGTAACCAACTTAAGTTGGTTACGTTGGTTAGTACCAACGTAACCAACCTAAGCAACCAACCTAAGCAACCTAACCTAACCAACCTAACCTAACCAACCAACCTAACCAACCAACCAACCTAACCAACCTAACAAACCAACCTAACTAACCAACCAACCTAACCAAACAACCTAAGCTATCTAACCTAACCAACCAACCTAAGCTATCTAATTTAACCAACCAACCTAAGCTATCTAACCTAACCAAGCAACCTAATCAACCAACCTAACCAAGCAACCTAACCAACCAACCTAACCTAACCAACCTAACCTAACCTAACCAAAAAAAAAAATGGGGACCTGTGGCATGTCATCCCTACTACTTAAATAACTTAATTTAATTAAATTAATTAACTTAAATAACCTACTACTTAAGTAACCAACTTAAGTTGGTTACGTTGGTTAGTACCAATGTAAACTATCTAACCTAACCAACCTAACCTAACCTAACCAACCAACCCAACCTAACCTAACCAACCAACCAACCCAACCTAACCTAACTAACCAACCTAAGCAATCTAACCTAACCAACCAACCTAACCAACCAACCAACCTAACCAACCTAAGCAATCTAACCTAACCAACTAACCTAACCAACCAACCTAACCAACCAACCAACCTAACCAACCTAAGCAATCTAACCTAACCAACTAACCTAACCAACCAACTTAAGCTATCTAACCTAACCAAGCAACCTAACCAACTAACCTAACCAACCAACCTAACCAACCAACCAACCTAACCAACCTAAGCAATCTAACCTAACCAACTAACCTAACCAACCAACTTAAGCTATCTAACCTAACCAAGCAACCTAATCAACCAACCTAACCAACCAACGTAACCAACCAACCTAACCAACCAACCTAAGCTATCTAACCTAACCAACCAACCTAAGCTATCTAACCAACCTATCCAACCAACCTAACCAAGCAACCTAACCAACCAACCTAACCAAGGAACCTAACCAACCAACCTAACCAACGTAACCAACCTAACCAACCAACCTAAGCTATCTAACCTAACCAACCAACCTAAGCAATCTAACCTAACCAAGCAACCTAACCAATTAACCTAACCGAAGAACCTAACCACCCAACCTAACCGAAGAACCTAATCAACCAACCTAACCAAGCAACCTAACCAACCAACCTAACCAAAGAACCTAATCAACCAACCAACCCAACCTAACCAACCAACCTAACCAACGTAACCAACCAACCTAAGCTATCCAACCAACCTAACTAACCTAACCAAGCAACCTATCTAACCTAACCAACCAACCAACCTAACCAACCAACCTAACCAACCAACCAACCTAACCAACCAACCTAACCAACCAACCTAACCAACCAACCAACCTAACCAACGTAACCAACCAACCTAAGCAATGTAACCTAACCTGAGCAACCTAACCTGAGCAACCTAACCTGAGCAACCTAACCTGAGCAACCGAACCTGAGCAACCTAACCTGAGCAACCTAACCTGAGCAACCTAACCTGAGCAACCTAACCTGAGCAACCTAACCTGAGCAACCTAACCTGAGCAACCTAACCTGAGCAACCTAACCTGAGGAACCTAACCTGAGCAACCTAACCAACCAACCAACCTAACCAACCAATCTAACCAACCAACCTAACCAACCAACCAACCTAACCAACCAATCTAACCAACCAACCTAACCAACCAACCAACCTAACCAACCAATCTAACCAACCAACCTAACCTGAGCAACCTAACCAACCAATCTAACCAACCAATCTAACCAACCAACCTAACCTGAGCAACCTAACCTGAGCAACCTAACCTGAGCAACCTAACCTGAGCAACCTAACCTGAGCAACCTAACCTGAGCAACCGAACCTGAGCAACCTAACCTGAGCAACCTAACCTGAGCAACCTAACCTGAGCAACCTAACCTGAGCAACCTAACCTGAGCAACCGAACCTGAGCAACCGAACCTGAGCAACCTAACCTGAGCAACCTAACCTGAGCAACCTAACCTGAGCAACCTAACCTGAGCAACCTAACCTGAGCAACCTAACCAACCAACCTAACCAACCTAATTATGTTATTATATTATTATTATTATTATATTATTATTATATTATTATTATTATTATATATTATATTATATTATTATTATTATTATTATATATTATATTATATTATTATTATTATTATTATATATTATATTATTATTATACAACCTTATTATATTATCAACTCCCTTCTTATTATCTGTCAGAGTCCATGAGTGTCCGTGTGCGTGTCCGTGTGAGTGTCCGTGTCCGTGTATCCAAGGGGTTTTGGGTCCAGGAAGCTATTTGTGTCGACCCAAATTGCCTCCCTTCTCCCCACCTGAAATCCAGGTGGATTGAAAGACCTGCCCGAGGTCAGTGGATCCAGGTATCCGTCCGTGGCCCCCCGGACTTCAACCCTTCCCCACATTCCAAGGAGTCGGTCAATCAATCTTCGGCTATCCAGAGAATCTATCGAAACTGATGCTCCTACAGGAGGGGACACACAGAGAAATCTGTGCCCTGTACTTGCAACCGTTCCGACAGGCTCGAACGCAGGTCTATCCGGATTAGGAACTTGTTCTATCCGACTAGGCCACGCTGGAGTTGCCTTCTGAATCAAATTTGGCACTTGTATTTATATCTCATAGCAAGGTTAGTTAGTGTCTATTTATCAACAGTTGCAATGATTGATATGTGAAGTTGTTAATTTGTGTTGACAGTTAGAAATACCTGACAGCTTTGTTTGATAAGGTTGCAGTCCCGTGAGGCAGTTTTATGAATGAATATTGGAGAATTTAGGCTAACTGACGTGTGTGTGTGTGTGTGTGTGTGTGTGTGTGTGTGTGTGTGTGTGTGTACTCACCTAGTTGTGTTTGCGGGGGTTGAGCTCTGGCTCTTTGGTCCCGCCTCTCAACCGTCAATCAACAGGTGTACAGATTCCTGAGCCAATTGGGCTCTATCATATCTACACTTGAAACTGTGTATGGAGTCAGCCTCCACCACATCACCTCCTAATGCATTCCATTTGTCAACCACTCTGACACTAAACAAGTTCTTTCAAATATCTCTGTGGCTCATTTGGGCACTCAGTTTCCACCTGTGTCCCCTGTGCCCCCTGTGTCAACCGACTGTCTCACCACTCGGCTGTTAAAGGCTTTGTCTCAGGTTAGTGTGGGTCACCCAGGTGTGGGAGGAGACACAGGTGTGGGTGTTGGTGCAGGTGTGGGAGACCATGTAGGTGTGGAGGACCACAGATACTAGGGGGGGGGGGAAATGACGATGATGTGTGAGATGACGGGTGTGGCATGTGATATTGGTACATATGAGACTGGGTGTTTAGAAATATGTGGTTTTGGGGGGTGAGTGAGAGTGAGTGAACTGTGAGGGTGAGAGTGAGTGAACTGTGAGGGTGAGAGTGAGTGACTGTGAGAGAGGGTGAGTGAGAGTGATTGGACTGTAAGAGAGGGTGAGTGAGAGTGAATGGACTGTGAGAAGGGTGAGTGAGTGGGTGGAGGTTGGTGTGAAATGTCAGCAGGTGAGAGGGTCCACAGTAGTTTCCCCTCACCCCCTCCCCTTCCCCCTCATCCACCTACACTTTCACCCTCATCCACCTGCCTCTTCACTCCAGGACCCCCCCCCCCCACACATCTGCCCTTTCCTCATAACTCCTCATCTGCCATCTGAGGCCAGTGGCACTCACCTCCCCCCCCCTACATCTGAGTGCCTCACACACACTTGTATGCCGCTAGCAGGTGTGTGTGTGACGTGTGTATGAAGCCCTCATGTATGCTGCCCTCACGTCTATGCTTCCCATATGAGTATGCTGCACAGGCACATGTGCAGTCTGCGAGCCTGTGTCACCCACGCTCCCATGCCTCATGACACTCGTGAGGTACACATACACACACACTCATATTTGGCCAACACACTCATGCCACCCACATACTCATGCCGCCCACGTACTCATGCCGCCCATGGACTCATAGCACCGCCAAACCCATGAGTGTTCATCAATAAACACTCGGGCGTAATAGACGCATTCCAGCACATATGTACGCCCGCACATACGTACACCCGCACGTACGTACGTCCGCACATATGTACGCCCACACGTACACACTGGGAAGCATACACGAACCGCCCTCTCAGACCACCTCGGTAGTTATATAAGTATTTGCGATGGTCCGAAAGCATATTACGGTTTCAGTGATAGCCTACTGACAAACAGGGAAATGAACCTTTGTCCTAAACAGAAATTATTCTCAAGTTATACATTTATTGTAATATAAATCCAGACGGGACACCACGAGCGAAGCTCTCGTCATGTAAGTACATTTAGGTAGTTACGCACACACACACATATATGTAAACAAAACACATAGCCTGTTATACAGGAATTGTAGGTTTATATCTACAGATGACTGGAAGGAAGAGAGACCACGTGGTTTAAGCTGTATATATGTTGTTGTTGTTGAGTTAGGGGCGACGACGATCGTGGGATCGGATGCGCCCCGGCGTACCCGTGAAGGGTGAATCGCAGAAAAGCCAGAAGAGGCGAAACGCCAAGCCAAAACGCGAAACGAGTGACGCCAAGCACTAGAAACTAATATGCCACACGGCAAAGCTACGCACAAAGGGAGAGGCAGAAGCACATAATAGAACAGGGCAAACAAACAGCCAGAAGGGCACACAGCACGTCATAGAGCAAATACACAAGAAATCAGAGCACAAACTTGCCCGGGAACTTGGCCCGCGGGAACCTTACATTGAACGCCTCCCAGAGCACCCATTGCCAAGGGTCTCGTCCATCCACCGGTGACGCCATAACATCTGGAACCGGGGCAACAAACACCTGCAAACTGGGGACCCAGATGGTAGTACTCATGAGGCGAGAAGTCGCCACTCGCCCCCACAGGAAGGGAACTTGCCCCCCACGAAAGCACTCCGGTCCGTCAGACAGCAGTAACTCGGCAATCTTCGACCAGTGACCCGGTGGCATCACAGACGCCGGCAACACGTCCCCTAGGGCCCCAACGCGCACCCGCACCACAGGGGTACCCGTGGCCCCGGGCACACCACCAGACGACAGCAGGGAACCCGGACGGCGCGCATCCTTCCGTAACGTCACCACCAGGCCACGCCCAGCACCAGAGTCCACACCATCCCTGGCAGTGGAAGCCACCACCCCCCACTGCGGAGAGTCCCCCGGCGGAGAAAGAACCGAAGGCACGTCCGAGACACAGGCACCAGCACCAGCAGGCACATGGACCTCCGCCACCACGAACCGCGGAGACATCGACGCATCCGTACCCACACTGTCAACATCCGAAGCCCCACAGTCACTAAAGTCACCAACGTCGGCCCAGGAAGAAGACGAACGCCGGAACGTTTGGGCACCGGCCGGATATCGTCCGAGCCGGTAAATGACCCAGAAACACGGGTACCACGAGCCGAAGGAACCGACGCCAGGACGGCAGCAGCCTCAACCACAGGGGGAACCGGGCCACACACAGCAGGAGGCTCCGCAGTCACCCCAGCACCCAGCACATCCGGGACCCGAGTCACGGACACAGGGCCAGGCGCAGCATCAGAAGACGAGGGAGAAGACAGCGACGTCACACAGGGGGCTCCAGGAAGGCCCACGGGAGCAGCTGGGACAGCGACAGGATCAGGCAGACCAACCGACGGTACCTCAAGAACCGGAAGAGGGACGACAACAACCGGAGGAACGGCAGGCGCCGCCGGGGAAGCTGCAGCAGCAGACGGGACGCGCACCACCTCATCAACATCACCAGAGACTGCCTCCAGAGGGAGCGGCGGGAAATCCTCGTCGCGGAACAAGTTGACAGGAGCAGCTGGGGCCTCAGAGCACCCGGCAGCCTGATGCCCCAACAGGCCACACCGTAAACAGCTTCCACTGGGACACGAAGCATGTCACACATCACCATCTCGATGGTCGGATAACCAGCCTTACAAGTGAACTCCAGGCCCACGGAGTTCACACGCTGAACAGGAGGAAGATGGCCCCCATGTCAGAACTGCCACGTCAACGCAGCCAGGCAGGCAACAAAACTGGTACGGCAAAGACGCCCACAACACCTGGCGACCAAAACAGTAAACAACTCCAACAGCCACGGAGGGTCGGTAAACGTCCTCACTCCACGGCTGCTAGCAGTCGACCTAAGCTGTATATATAGAACAGATCCACGAGGCTTCCTCCTCTAACAACAACAACAACAACTGCAATCCGAGCCGTTTTCGACACTATAGGCGTCTGAATCCAAACATGAGAAAATCCACATTCTCATAAGAACACTAAGATATAACCACTATTCAAGAAAGACAACATGATCCTAAAGAAAGGAATAATAACTGCATACCGCTAAATATTATCTATAAAAATTAAGAATAGCGTGTCGAAAATATAAATATTTCGTGAATCCGGTGTAGACGGCTACTTGTCCCACGAACACCGGGGGAGACGACGCTAGCCAGAGGTGTAGACGGCTACTTGTCCCACGAACACCGGGGGAGACGACGCTAGCCAGAGGTGTAGACGGCTACTTGTCTCACGAGCACCGGGGGAGACGACGCTAGCCAGAGGTGTAGACGGCTACTTGTCTCACGAACACCGGGGGAGACGACGCTAGCCAGAGGTGTAGACGGCTACTTGTCTCACGAACACCGGGGGAGACGACGCTAGCCAGAGGTGTAGACGGCTACTTGTCTCACGAACACCGGGGGAGACGACGCTAGCCAGAGGTGTAGACGGCTACTTGTCTCACGAACACCGGGGAAGACGACGCTAGCCAGAGGTGTAGACGGCTACTTGTCTCACGAACACCGGGGGAGACGACGCTAGCCAGAGGTGTAGACGGCTACTTGTCTCACGAACACCGGGGAAGACGACGCTAGCCAGAGGTGTAGACGGCTACTTGTCTCACGAACACCGGGGGAGACGACGCTAGCCAGAGGTGTAGACGGCTACTTGTCTCACGAACACCGGGGGAGACGACGCTAGCCAGAGGTGTAGACGGCTACTTGTCTCACGAACACCGGGGGAGACGACGCTTGCCAGAGAGATTGTAAACATTGCCAAGCGAAGACGTCCCTTGTGCTTAAACGGAAGTTTATAAGCCAGAAACTATTAATATTAATTTTGTAACAACTGCTTGTGCCTCGTTATTGTTATTAAGGTGTAGGATTGTTTATAATAATAGAGAAGAGGAGAAGCAGTGACAACAAGAAGCATAAACGCAATGCATCAAGCCTATACTGACGCCTTCACTGTCGCCACCAGTCCCGTCTCTGTTTACACCACATAAACCCTAATGTTTACACCACATAAATCCTAATGTTTACACCACATAAATCCTAATGTTTACATCACATAAATCCTAATGTTTACACCACATAAATCCTAATGTTTACACCACATAAATCCTAATGTTTACACCACATAAATCCTAATGTTTACACCACATAAATCCTAATGTGTACACCACATAAATCCTAATGTGTACACCACATAAATCCTAAAGTTTACACAACATAAATCCTAATGTTTACACCACATAAATCCTAATGTGTACACCACATAAATCCTAAAGTTTACACCACATAAATCCTAATGTTTACACCACATAAATCCTAATGTGTACACCACATAAATCCTAATGTTTACACCACATAAATCCTAATGTTTACTCCACAAAAATCCTAATGTGTACACCACATAAATCCTAATGTGTACACCACATAAATCCTAATGTTTACACCACATAAATCTTAAATAGTCACAGTTTAGCTTTTTGGAATCCTATTTAATTCTTACCAAAAACACTAACCCCCTAAAAAACAATGAAAGTAGTTAAGACGAGGGCTGTCGAGCCCAAAGTAATCAAAATATAAAATTTAAGCTATTTAAATTTGTATATATATATATATATATATATATATATATATATATATATATATATATATATATATATATATATATATATATATATATATATATTAGTATATTTTGGTAGCAGTCTTTCCTGTAGACATATATTATTAAATATGACCGAAAAAGTAAGATTAATAATTCTAACACGAATTTTCTCAATCTTTCGTACATTACGCTTCACTGTTGGAGGTAAATCAAAAATCACTTCTCCAAAATTCATTTTTATTTCTAGTCTGACGCGACACGGGCGCGTTTCGTAAAACTTATTACATTTTCAAAGACTTCACAAATACACAACTGATTAGAACTTACGTCTCTCTGATATTATATCTACATTTGAGTGAGGTGGGAAGGGTGATGTGGCATAACACAAGACAGAACAGGAGGGGATATTAATAGGGTATTAAAAGTATCAACACAAGACAGAACAGAAACAATGGGTATTGAATAGAAGTGTTTGTAGAAAGCCTATTGGTCCATATTTCTTGATGCTTCTATATTGGAGCGGAGTCTTGAGGTGGGTAGAATATAGTTGTGCAATAATTGGCTGTTGATTGCTGGTGTTGACTTCTTGATGTGTAGTGCCTCGCAAACGTCAAGCCGCCTGCTATCGCTGTATCTATCGATGATTTCTGTGTTGTTTACTAGGATTTCTCTGGCGATGGTTTGGTTATGGGAAGAGATTATATGTTCCTTAATGGAGCCCTGTTGCTTATGCATCGTTAAACGCCTAGAAAGAGATGTTGTTGTCTTGCCTATATACTGGGTTTTTTGGAGCTTACAGTCCCCAAGTGGGCATTTGAAGGCATAGACGACGTTAGTCTCTTTTAAAGCGTTCTGTTTTGTGTCTGGAGAGTTTCTCATGAGTAGGCTGGCCGTTTTTCTGGTTTTATAGTAAATCGTCAGTTGTATCCTCTGATTTTTGTCTGTAGGGATAACGTTTCTATTAACAATATCTTTCAGGACCCTTTCCTCCGTTTTATGAGCTGTGGAAAAGAAGTTCCTGTAAAATAGTCTAATAGGGGGTATAGGTGTTGTGTTAGTTGTCTCTTCAGAGGTTGCATGGCTTTTCACTTTCCTTCTTATGATGTCTTCGATGAAACCATTGGAGAAGCCGTTATTGACTAGGACCTGCCTTACCCTACAGAGTTCTTCGTCGACTTGCTTCCATTCTGAGCTGTGGCTGAGAGCACGGTCGACGTATGCGTTAACAACACTCCTCTTGTACCTGTCGGGGCAGTCGCTGTTGGCATTTAGGCACATTCCTATGTTTGTTTCCTTAGTGTAGACTGCAGTGTGAAAACCTCCGCCCTTTTCCATGACTGTTACATCTAGAAAAGGCAGCTTCCCATCCTTTTCCGTCTCGTAAGTGAAACGCAGCACGGAACTCTGCTCAAATGCCTCCTTCAGCTCCTGCAGATGTCTGACATCAGGTACCTGTGTAAAAATGTCGTCAACATACCTGCAGTATATGGCCGGTTTCAAGTTCATGTCGACTAAGACTTTTTGCTCGATGGTACCCATGTAGAAGTTTGCAAACAGGACACCTAGGGGAGAACCCATGGCGACCCCATCTACTTGCTTATACATGTGCCCATCCGGGCTCAAGAAGGGTGCCTCTTTAGTACATGCTTGGAGTAGTTTCCTCAGAATACTTTCTGGCATGTCAAGAGGAGTACAGGCTGGATCACGATACACTCTGTCGGCTATCATTCCGCTTTAAAAGAGACTAACGTCGTCTATGCCTTCAAATGCCCACTTGGGGACTGTAAGCTCCAAAAAACCCAGTATATAGGCAAGACAACAACATCTCTTTCTAGGCGTTTAACGATGCATAAGCAACAGGGCTCCATTAAGGAACATATAATCTCTTCCCATAACCAAACCATCGCCAGAGAACATAAGAACATAAGAACATAAGAACAAAGGTAACTGCAGAAGGCCTATTGGCCCATACGAGGCAGCTCCTATTCTATAACCACCCAATCCCACTCATATACTTGTCCAACCCGTGCTTGAAACAATCGAGGGACCCCACCTCCACAATGTTACGCGGCAATTGGTTCCACAAATCAACAACCCTGTTACTGAACCAGTATTTACCCAAGTCTTTCCTAAATCTAAACTTATCCAATTTATATCCATTGTTTCGTGTTCTGTCCTGTGTTGATACTTTTAATACCCTATTAATATCCCCCCGGTTATGTCCATTCATCCACTTGTAAACCTCTATCATGTCACCCCTAACTCTTCGCCTTTCCAGTGAATGCAACTTAAGCTTTGTTAATCTTTCTTCATATGAAAGATTTCTAATTTGGGGAATTAACTTAGTCATCCTACGCTGGACACGTTCAAGTGAATTTATATCCATTCTATAATATGGCGACCAAAACTGAACTGCATAATCTAAATGGGGCCTAACTAGAGCAAGATATAGCTTGAGAACCACACCAGGTGTCTTGTTACTAACGCTGCGATTAATAAATCCAAGTGTCCGATTTGCCTTATTACGAACATTTATGCATTGATCCTTTTGTTTTAAATTCTTACTAATCATAACTCCCAGATCCCTTTCGCAATCCGACTTCGCAATCACAACACCATCTAGCTCGTATCTTGTAACTCTATCATCATTACCTAACCTCAGAACTTTACATTTATCAGCATTAAACTGCATCTGCCAATCCTTTGACCATTTCAAAACCCTATCTAGATCAACTTGAAGTGATAGTGAGTCCTCCTCCGAATTAATTTCCCTACCGATTTTCGTATCATCGGCAAATTTGCAAATGTTGCTACTCAAACCTGAATCTAAATCATTTATATATATTATAAACAACAGAGGTCCCAGGACAGAGCCTTGAGGCACTCCACTTACAACATTTTCCCACTCTGACTTGATTCCATTTATACTAACTCTCTGTTTCCTTTGGTATAGCCATGCCCTAATCCAGCTTAATATAGCACCCCCAATACCATGAGACTCTATTTTTTTAATCAGTCTTTCATGTGGCACTGTATCAAAAGCTTTGCTAAAGTCAAGGTATACAACATCGCAATCCTTACCACTATCAACTGCCTCAACAATGCTAGAATAAAAAGATAACAAATTTGTTAAACATGAACGGCCATTTATAAAACCATGTTGCGACTCAATTATTAATTTATGTTTTTCAAGATGAAGACGAATTTTATTTGCTATTATGGATTCGAGTAACTTTCCCACAATAGACGTTAGGCTAATTGGTCGATAGTTAGACGCAAGTGATCTATCTCCTTTCTTAAAAACTGGTATCACATTAGCAACTTTCCAAAACTCTGATACAAAGCAAAGACACCCTTTAGAAATCCTAGTAAACAACACAGAAATCATCGATAGATACAGCGATAGCAGGCGGCTTGACGTTTGCGAGGCACTACACATCAAGAAGTCAACACCAGCAATCAACAGCCAATTATTGCACAACTATATTCTACCCACCTCAAGACTCCGCTCCAATATAGAAGCATCAAGAAATATGGACCAATAGGCTTTCTACAAACACTTCTATTCAATACCCATTGTTTCTGTTCTGTCTTGTGTTGATACTTTTAATACCCTATTAATATCCCCTCCTGTTCTGTCTTGTGTTATGCCACATCACCCTTCCCACCTCACTCAAATGTAGATATAATATCAGAGAGACGTAAGTTCTAATCAGTTGTGTATTTGTGAAGTCTTTGAAAATGTAATAAGTTTTACGAAACGCGCCCGTGTCGCGTCAGACTAGAAATAAAAATGAATTTTGGAGAAGTGATTTTTGATTTACCTCCAACAGTGAAGCGTAATGTACGAAAGATTGAAAAAATTCGTGTTAGAATTATTAATCTTACTTTTTCGGTCATATTTAATAATATATATATATATATATATATATATATATATATATATATATATATATATATATATATATATATATATATATATATATATATATATATATATATATATATACTTAGTGATAAATAAGCTAGGCCGAAGCTTATAATAAAAGTGGCAGTACCTAATTACGGCACACATTTGTATTATTGTCAAAGAGTGCTAATGCGAGGTTACATTCCAGGCTGGTGAATGCTGTGCATATCAGCCGCTGCAACTAACCCATTATAACTCCTCTAGAAAGAAGCCTGGTACTCGACGCGCCGGGCCTGGCTTCATCAACTACAACAGTTAAGACTCGACCAATTATTGTAATGTTATTTTGTAATTTTTGTATTGGTTTAATTTTTTTATATCGAGGGTAAATACCACATTAATTTTGGTCGTTTGGGTTGAAAACCAAAACTCCAGGATAATATATATATATATACATATATATATATATATATATATATATATATATATATATATATATATATATATATATATATATATATATATATAATTAAATATGACCGAAAAAGTAAGATTAATAATTCTAACACGAATTTTCTCAATCTTTTGTACATTTCTTTTCACTGTTGGAGGTAAATCAAAAATCAATTCTCCAAAATTCATTTTTATTTCTAGTCTGACGCGACACGAGCGCGTTTCGTAAAACTTATTACATTTTCAAAGACTTTAGTTTACAAATACACAACTGAATAGAACTTACGCATCTCCGATTTTATATCTACATTTTAGTGAGGTGGATGGGGTGAGGTGGCATTAATAGGGTATTAATTTCATCAACACAAGACAGAACACAAAACAATGGGTATTGAATAGAAGTGTTTGTAGAAAGCCTATTGGTCCATATTTCTTGATGCTTCTATATTGGAGCGGAGTCTTGAGGTGGGTAGAATATAGTTGTGCATTAATTGGCTGTTGATTGCTGGTGTTGACTTCTTGATGTGTAGTGCCTCGCAAACGTCAAGCCGCCTGCTATCGCTGTATCTATCGATGATTTCTGTGTTGTTTACTAGGATTTCTCTGGCAATGGTTTGGTTGTGGGAAGAGATTATATGTTCCTTAATGGAGCCCTGTTGCTTATGCATCGTTAAACGCCTAGAAAGAGATGTTGTTGTCTTGCCTATATACTGGGTTTTTTGGAGCTTACAGTCCCCAAGAGGGCATTTGAAGGCATAGACGACGTTTGCCTCTTTTAAAGCGTTCTGTTTTGTGTCTGGAGAGTTTCTCATGAGTAGGCTGGCCGTTTTTCTGGTTTTATAGTATATCGTCAGTTGTATCCTCTGATTTTTGTCTGTAGGGATAACGTTTCTATTAACAATATCTTTCAGGACCCTTTCCTCCGTTTTATGAGCTGTGGAAAAGAAGTTCCTGTAAAATAGTCTAATAGGGGGTATAGGTGTTGTGTTAGTTGTCTCTTCAGAGGTTGCATGGCGTTTCACTTTCCTTCTTATGATGTCTTCGACGAAACCATTGGAGAAGCCGTTGTTGACTAGGACCTGCCTTACCCTATACAGTTCTTCGTCGACTTGCTTCCATTCTGAGCTGTGGCTGAGAGCACGGTCGACATATGCGTTAACAACACTCCTCTTGTACCTGTCTGGGAAGTCGCTGTTGGCACTTAGGCACATTCCTATGTTCGTTTCCTTAGTGTAGACTGCAGTGTGGAAACCTCCGCTCTTTTCCATGACTGTTACATCTAGAAAGGGCAGCTTCCCATCCTTTTCCATCTCGTAAGTGAAACGCAGCACGGAACTCTGCTCAAATGCCTCCTTCAGCTCCTGCAGATGTCTGACATCAGGTACCTGTGTAAAAATGTCGTCAACATACCTGCAGTATATGGCCGGTTTCAAGTTCATGTCGACTAAGACTTTTTGCTCGATGGTACCCATGTAGAAGTTTGCAAACCGGACACACAGGGGAGAACCAATGGCGACCCCATTTACTTGCTTATACATGTGCCCATCCGGGCTCAAGAAGGGTGCCTCTTTAGTACAAGCTTGGAGTAGTTTCCTCAGAAAATTTTCTGGTATGTCAAGAGGAGTACAGGCTGTCACGATACACTCTGTCGGCTATCATTCCGATTGTCTCGTCCACAGGTACGTTGGTAAACAGCGATTCTACTGTACGTTGGGGCGCCGGGCAAGGAGTGTCACAGTGGGCGCCGGGCAAGGAGTGTCACAGTGGGCGCCGGGCTGGGTGTGTCACAGTGGGCGCCGGGCAGGGTGTGTCACAGTGGGCGCCGGGCAGGGTGTGTCACAGTGGGCGCCGGGCTGGGAGTGCCATAGTGGGCGCCGGGCTGGGAGTGTCACAGTGGGCCCCGGGCCGGGTGTGTCACAGTGGGCGCCGAGCCGGGAGTGTCACAGTGGGCGCCGGGCTGGGTGTGTAACAGTGGGCGCCGGGCAGGGTGTGTCACAGTGGGCGCCGAGCCGGGAGTGTCACAGTGGGCGCCGGGCTGGGTGTGTCACAGTGGGCGCAGGGCAGGGAGTGTCACAGTGGGCGCCGAGCCGATAGTGTCACAGTGGGCGCCGGGCAAGGAGTGTCACAGTGGGCGCCGGGCAAGGAGTGTCACAGTGGGCGCCGGGCTGGGTGTGTCACAGTGGGCGCCGTGCAGGGTTTGTCACAGTGGGCGCCGGGCTGGGTGTGTCACAGTGGGCGCCGGGCTGGGTGTGTCACAGTGGGCGCCGGGCTGGGTGTGTCACAGTGGGCGCCGGCCTGGGTGTGTCACAGTGGGCGCCGGACAGGGAGTGTAACAGTGGGCGCCGGGCTGGGAGTGTCACAGTGGGCGCCGGGCTGGGTGTGTCACAGTGGGCGCCGGGCAGGGAATGTCACAGTGGGCGCTGGGCTGGGTGTGTCACAGTGGGCGCCGGGCTGGGAGTGTCACAGTGGGCGCCGGGCTGGGAGTGTCACAGTGGGCGCCGGGCTGGGTGTGTCACAGTGGGCGCCGGGCTGGGTGTGTCACAATGGGCGCCGGGCAGGGTGTGTCACAGTGGGCGCCGGGCTGGGTGTGTCAGAGTGGGCGCCGGGCAGGGTGTGTCACAGTGGGCGCCGGGCTTGGTGTGTCACAGTGGGCGCCGGGCAGGGTGTGTCACAGTGGGCGCCGGGCTGGGTGTGTCACAGTGGGCGCCGGGCTGGGAGTGTCACAGTGGGCGCCGGGCTGGGAGTGTCACAGTGGGCGCCGGGCTGGGAGTGTCACAGTGGGCGCCGGGCTGGGAGTGTCACAGTGGGCGCCGGGCTGGGAGTGTCACAGTGGGCGCCGGGCTGGGAGTCACAGTGGGCGTCGGGCTGGGTGTGTCACAGTGGGCGCCGGGCTGGGTGTGTCACAGTGGGCGCCGGGCTGGGTGTGTCACAGTGGGCGCCGGGCTGGGTGTATCACAGTGGGCGCCGGGCCGGGAGTGTCACAGTGGGCGCCGGGCTGGGAGTGTCACAGTGGGCGCCGGGCTGGGAGTGTCACAGTGGGCGCCGGGCTGTGAGTGTCACAGTGGGCGCCGGGCTGGGAGTGTCACAATGGGTGCCGGGCTGGGAGTGTCACAGTGGGCGCCGGGCTGGGAGTGTCACAGTGGGCGCCGGGCTGGGTGTGTCACAGTGGGCGCCGGCCAGAGAGTGTCACAGTGGGCGCCGGCCAGAGAGTGTCACAGTGGGCGCCGGGCTGGGAGTGTCACAGTGGGCGCCGGGCCGGGAGTGTCACAGTGGGCGCCGGGCTGGGAGTGTCACAGTGGGCGCCGGCCAGAGAGTGTCACAGTGGGCGCCGGCCAGAGAGTGTCACAGTGGGCTCCGGGCTGGGTGTGTCACAGTGGGCGCCGGGCAAGGACTGTCACAGTGGGCGCCGGGCTGGGTGTGTCACAGTGGGCGCCGGGCAAGGAGTATCACAGTGGGCGCCGGGCTGGGTGTGTCACAGTGGGCGTAGGGCTGGGTGTGTCACAGTTGGCGCCGGGCTGGGTGTGTCACAGTGGGCGCCGGGCAAGGAGTGTCACAGTGGGCGCCGGGCTGGGTGTGTCACAGTGGGCGTAGGGCCGGGTGTGTCACAGTGGGCGCCGGGCTGGGAGTGTCACAGTGGGCGCCGGGCTGGGTGTGTCACAGTGGGCGCCGGGCTGGGTGTGTCACAGTGGGCGCCGGGCTGGGTGTGTCACAGTGGGCGCCGGGCTGGGAGTGTCACAGTGGGCGCCGGGCTGGGTGTGTCACAGTGGGCGTAGAGCTGGGTGTGTCACAGTGGGCGCCGGGCAGGGTGTGTCACAGTGGGCGCCGGGCAGGGTGTGTCACAGTGGGCGCCGGGCTGGGAGTGTCACAATGGGTGCCGGGCTGGGAGTGTCACAGTGGGCGCCGGGCTGGGAGTGTCACAGTGGGCGCCGGGCTGGGTGTGTCACAGTGGGCGCCGGCCAGAGAGTGTCACAGTGGGCGCCGGCCAGAGAGTGTCACAGTGGGCGCCGGGCTGGGAGTGTCACAGTGGGCGCCGGGCCGGGAGTGTCACAGTGGGCGCCGGCCAGAGAGTGTCACAGTGGGCGCCGGGCTGGGAGTGTCACAGTGGGCGCCGGGCCGGGAGTGTCACAGTGGGCGCCGGGCTGGGAGTGTCACAGTGGGCGCCGGCCAGAGAGTGTCACAGTGGGCGCCGGCCAGAGAGTGTCACAGTGGGCTCCGGGCTGGGTGTGTCACAGTGGGCGCCGGGCAAGGAGTGTCACAGTGGGCGCCGGGCTGGGTGTGTCACAGTGGGCGCCGGGCAAGGAGTATCACAGTGGGCGCCGGGCTGGGTGTGTCACAGTGGGCGTAGGGCTGGGTGTGTCACAGTTGGCGCCGGGCTGGGTGTGTCACAGTGGGCGCCGGGCAAGGAGTGTCACAGTGGGCGCCGGGCTGGGTGTGTCACAGTGGGCGTAGGGCCGGGTGTGTCACAGTGGGCGCCGGGCTGGGAGTGTCACAGTGGGCGCCGGGCTGGGTGTGTCACAGTGGGCGCCGGGCTGGGTGTGTCACAGTGGGCGCCGGGCTGGGTGTGTCACAGTGGGCGCCGGGCTGGGAGTGTCACAGTGGGCGCCGGGCTGGGTGTGTCACAGTGGGCGTAGAGCTGGGTGTGTCACAGTGGGCGCCGGGCAGGGTGTGTCACAGTAAGCGCCGGGCAGGGAGTGTCACAGTGGGCGCCGGGCAAGGAGTGTCACAGTGGGCGTCGGGCTGGGTGTGTCACAGTGGGCGCCGGGCTGGGTGTGTCACAGTGGGCGCCGGGCTGGGTGTGTCACAGTGGGCGCCGGGCTGGGTGTGTCACAGTGGGCGCCGGGCTGGGTGTGTCACAGTGGGCGCCGGGCAGGGAATGTCACAGTGGGCGCTGGGCTGGGTGTGTCACAGTGGGCGCCGGGCTGGGAGTGTCACAGTGGGCGCCGGGCTGGGAGTGTCACAGTGGGCGCCGGGCTGGGTGTGTCACAGTGGGCGCCGGGCTGGGTGTGTCACAGTGGGCGCCGGGCAGGGTGTGTCACAGTGGGCGCCGGGCTGGGTGTGTCACAGTGGGCGCCGGGAAGGGTGTGTCACAGTGGGCGCCGGGCTGGGTGTGTCACAGTGGGCGCCGGGCAGGGTGTGTCACAGTGGGCGCCGGGCAGGGTGTGTCACAGTGGGCGCCGGGCTTGGTGTGTCACAGTGGGCGCCGGGCAGGGTGTGTCACAGTGGGTGCCGGGCTGGGTGTGTCAGAGTGGGCGCCGGGCTGGGAGTGTCACAGTGGGCGCCGGGCTGGAAGTGTCACAGTGGGCGCCGGGCTGGGAGTGTCACAGTGGGCGCCGGGCTGGGTGTGTCACAGTGGGCGCCGGGCTGGGAGTGTCACAGTGGGCGCCGGGCTGGGAGTCACAGTGGGCGTCGGGCTGGGTGTGTCACAGTGGGCGCCGGGCTGGGTGTGTCACAGTGGGCGCCGGGCTGGGTGTGTCACAGTGGGCGCCGGGATGGGTGTATCACAGTGGGCGCCGGGCCGGGAGTGTCACAGTGGGCGCCGGGCTGGGAGTGTCACAGTGGGCGCCGGGCTGGGAGTGTCACAGTGGGCGCCGGGCTGGGAGTGTCACAGTGGGCGCCGGGCTGGGAGTGTCACAATGGGTGCCGGGCTGGGAGTGTCACAGTGGGCGCCGGGCTGGGAGTGTCACAGTGGGCGCCGGGCTGGGTGTGTCACAGTGGGCGCCGGCCAGAGAGTGTCACAGTGGGAGCCGGCCAGAGAGTGTCACAGTGGGCGCCGGGCTGGGAGTGTCACAGTGGGCGCCGGGCCGGGAGTGTCACAGTGGGCGCCGGGCTGGGAGTGTCACAGTGGGCGCCGGCCAGAGAGTGTCACAGTGGGCGCCGGCCAGAGAGTGTCACAGTGGGCTCCGGGCTGGGTGTGTCACAGTGGGCGCCGGGCAAGGAGTGTCACAGTGGGCGCCGGGCTGGGTGTGTCACAGTGGGCGCCGGGCAAGGAGTATCACAGTGGGCGCCGGGCTGGGTGTGTCACAGTGGGCGTAGGGCTGGGTGTGTCACAGTTGGCGCCGGGCTGGGTGTGTCACAGTGGGCGCAGGGCAAGGAGTGTCACAGTGGGCGCCGGGCTGGGTGTGTCACAGTGGGCGTAGGGCCGGGTGTGTCACAGTGGGCGCCGGGCTGGGAGTGTCACAGTGGGCGCCGGGCTGGGTGTGTCACAGTGGGCGCCGGGCTGGGAGTGTCACAGTGGGCGCCGGGCTGGGTGTGTCACAGTGGGCGTAGGGCTGGGTGTGTCACAGTGGGCGCCGGGCAGGGTGTGTCACAGTGGGCGCCGGGCTGGGTGTGTCACAGTGGGCGCCGGGCTGGGTGTGTCACAGTGGGCGCAGGGCTGGGTGTGTCACAGTGGGCGCAGGGCTGGGTGTGTCACAGTGGGCGCCGGGCAGGGAGTGTCACAGTGGGCGCCGGGCAAGGAGTGTCACAGTGGGCGTCGGGCTGGGTGTGTCACAGTAGGCGCCGGGCTGGGTGTGTCACAGTGGGCGCCGGGCTGGGTGTGTCACAGTGGGCGCCGGGCTGGGTGTGTCACAGTGGGCGCCGGCCACAGTGGGCGCCGGGCAGGGTGTGTCACAGTGGGCGCCGGGCTGGGAGTGTCACAGTGGGCGCCGGGCTGGGAGTGTCACAGTGGGCGCCGGGCAGGGTGTGTCACAGTGGGCGCCGGGCTGGGAGTGTCACAGTGGGCGCCGGGCTGGGAGTGTCACAGTGGGCGCCGGGCTGGGAGTGTCCCAGTGGGCGCCGGGTTGGAGTGTCACAGTGGGCGCCGGGCTGGGTGTGTCACAGTGGGCGCCGGGCTGGGTGTGTCACAGTGGGCGCCGGGCTGGGAGGGTCACAGTGGGCGCCGGGCTGGGTGTGTCACAGTGGGCGTAGGGCTGGGTGTGTCACAGTGGGCGCCGGGCAGGGTGTGTCACAGTGGGCGCCGGGCTGGGTGTGTCACAGTGGGCGCCGGGCTGGGTGTGTCACAGTGGGCACAGGGCTGGGTGTGTCACAGTGGGCGCAGGGCTGGGTGTGTCACAGTGGGCGCCGGGCAGGGAGTGTCACAGTGGGCGCCGGGCAAGGAGTGTCACAGTGGGCGTCGGGCTGGGTGTGTCACAGTAGGCGCCGGGCTGGGTGTGTCACAGTGGGCGCCGGGCTGGGTGTGTCACAGTGGGCGCCGGGCTGGGTGTGTCACAGTGGGCGCCGGCCAGGGTGTGTCACAGTGGGCGCCGGGCAGGGTGTGTCACAGTGGGCGTCAGGCTGGGAGTGTCACAGTGGGCGCCGGGCTGGGAGTGTCCCAGTGGGCGCCGGGCTGGGAGTGTCACAGTGGGCGCCGGGCTGGGTGTGTCACAGTGGGCGCCGGGCTGGGTGTGTCACAGTGGGCGCCGGGCAGGGTGTGTCACAGTGGGCGCCGGGCTGGGTGTGTCACAGTGGGCGCCGGGCAGGGTGTGTCACAGTGGGCGCCGGGCAGGGTGTCACAGTGGGCGCCGGGCAGGGTGTGTCACAGTGGGCGCCGGGCTGGGAGTGTCACAGTGGGCGCCGGGCTGGGAGTGTCACAGTGGGCGCCGGGCAGGGTGTGTCACAGTGGGCGCCGGGCTGGGAGTGTCACAGTGGGCGCCGGGCTGGGAGTGTCACAGTGGGCGCCGGGCTGGGAGTGTCCTAGTGGGCGCCGGGTTGGAGTGTCACAGTGGGCGCCGGGCTGGGTGTGTCACAGTGGGCGCCGGGCTGGGTGTGTCACAGTGGGCGCCGGGCAGGGTGTGTCACAGTGGGCGCCGGGCTGGGTGTGTCACAGTGGGCGCCGGGCAGGGTGTGTCACAGTGGGCGCCGGGCAGGGTGTGTCACAGTGGGCGCCGGGCAGGGTGTGTCACAGTGGGCGCCGGGCTGGGTGTGTCACAGTGGGCGCCGGGCTGGGAGTGTCACAGTGGGCGCCGGGCTGGGTGTGTCACAGTGGGCGCCGGGCTGGGAGTGTCACAGTGGGCGCCGGGCTGGGTGTGTCACAGTGGGCGCCGGGCTGGGTGTGTCACAGTGGGCGCCGGCCACAGTGGGCGCCGGGCAGGGTGTGTCACAGTGGGCGCCGGGCTGGGAGTGTCACAGTGGGCGCCGGGCTGGGAGTGTCACAGTGGGCGCCGGGCAGGGTGTGTCACAGTGGGCGCCGGGCTGGGAGTGTCACAGTGGGCGCCGGGCTGGGAGTGTCACAGTGGGCGCCGGGCTGGGAGTGTCCCAGTGGGCGCCGGGTTGGAGTGTCACAGTGGGCGCCGGGCTGGGTGTGTCACAGTGGGCGCCGGGCTGGGTGTGTCACAGTGGGCGCCGGGCTGGGAGGGTCACAGTGGGCGCCGGGCTGGGTGTGTCACAGTGGGCGTAGGGCTGGGTGTGTCACAGTGGGCGCCGGGCAGGGTGTGTCACAGTGGGCGCCGGGCTGGGTGTGTCACAGTGGGCGCCGGGCTGGGTGTGTCACAGTGGGCACAGGGCTGGGTGTGTCACAGTGGGCGCAGGGCTGGGTGTGTCACAGTGGGCGCCGGGCAGGGAGTGTCACAGTGGGCGCCGGGCAAGGAGTGTCACAGTGGGCGTCGGGCTGGGTGTGTCACAGTAGGCGCCGGGCTGGGTGTGTCACAGTGGGCGCCGGGCTGGGTGTGTCACAGTGGGCGCCGGGCTGGGTGTGTCACAGTGGGCGCCGGCCAGGGTGTGTCACAGTGGGCGCCGGGCAGGGTGTGTCACAGTGGGCGTCAGGCTGGGAGTGTCACAGTGGGCGCCGGGCTGGGAGTGTCCCAGTGGGCGCCGGGCTGGGAGTGTCACAGTGGGCGCCGGGCTGGGTGTGTCACAGTGGGCGCCGGGCTGGGTGTGTCACAGTGGGCGCCGGGCAGGGTGTGTCACAGTGGGCGCCGGGCTGGGTGTGTCACAGTGGGCGCCGGGCAGGGTGTGTCACAGTGGGCGCCGGGCAGGGTGTCACAGTGGGCGCCGGGCAGGGTGTGTCACAGTGGGCGCCGGGCTGGGAGTGTCACAGTGGGCGCCGGGCTGGGAGTGTCACAGTGGGCGCCGGGCAGGGTGTGTCACAGTGGGCGCCGGGCTGGGAGTGTCACAGTGGGCGCCGGGCTGGGAGTGTCACAGTGGGCGCCGGGCTGGGAGTGTCCTAGTGGGCGCCGGGTTGGAGTGTCACAGTGGGCGCCGGGCTGGGTGTGTCACAGTGGGCGCCGGGCTGGGTGTGTCACAGTGGGCGCCGGGCAGGGTGTGTCACAGTGGGCGCCGGGCTGGGTGTGTCACAGTGGGCGCCGGGCAGGGTGTGTCACAGTGGGCGCCGGGCAGGGTGTGTCACAGTGGGCGCCGGGCAGGGTGTGTCACAGTGGGCGCCGGGCTGGGTGTGTCACAGTGGGCGCCGGGCTGGGAGTGTCACAGTGGGCGCCGGGCTGGGTGTGTCACAGTGGGCGCCGGGCTGGGAGTGTCACAGTGGGCGCCGGGCTGGGTGTGTCACAGTGGGCGCCGGGCTGGGTGTGTCACAGTGGGCGCCGGGCTGGGAGTGTCACAGTGGGCGCCGGGCTGGGTGTGTCACAGTGGGCGCCGGGCTGGGAGTGTCACAGTGGGCGCCGGGCTGGGAGTGTCACAGTGGGCGCCGGGCTGGGAGTGTCACAGTGGGCGCCTGGCTGGGAGTGTCACAGTGGGCGCCGGGCTGGGAGTGTCACAGTGGGCGCCGGGCTGGGAGTGTCACAGTGGGCGCCGGGCTGGGAGTGTCACAGTGGGCGCCGGGCTGGGAGTGTCACAGTGGGCGCCGGGCTGGGAGTGTCACAGTGGGCGCCGGGCTGGGAGTGTCACAGTGGGTGCCGGGCTGGGAGTGTCACAGTGGGCGCCGGGCTGGGAGTGTCACAGTGGGTGCCGGGCTGGGTGTGTCACAGTGGGCGCCGGCCAGAGAGTGTCACAGTGGGCGCCGGCCAGAGTGTGTCACAGTGGGCGCCGGGCTGGGAGTGTCACAGTGGGCGCCGGGCTGGGAGTGTCACAGTGGGCGCCGGGCAGGGAGTGTCACAGTGGGCGCCGGGCTGGGTGTGTCACAGTGGGCGCCGGGCCAAGTGTGTCACAGTGGGCGCCGGGCCGGGAGTGTCACAGTGGGCGCCGGGCTGGGAGTGTCACAGTGGGCGCCGGGCTGGGAGTGTCACAGTAGGCGCCGGCCAGAGAGTGTCACAGTGGGCGCCGGCCAGAGAGTGTCACAGTGGGCTCCGGGCTGGGTGTGTCACAGTGGGCGCCGGGCAAGGAGTGTCACAGTGGGCGCCGGGCTGGGTGTGTCACAGTGGGCGCCGGGCAAGGAGTATCACAGTGGGCGCCGGGCTGGGTGTGTCACAGTGGGCGTAGGGCTGGGTGTGTCACAGTTGGCGCCGGGCTGGGTGTGTCACAGTGGGCGCCGGGCAAGGAGTGTCACAGTGGGCGCCGGGCTGGGTGTGTCACAGTGGGCGTCGGGCTGGGAGTGTCACAGTGGGCGCCGGGCAGGGTGTCACAGTGGGCGCCGGGCAGGGTGTGTCACAGTGGGCGCCGGGCTGGTAGTGTCACAGTGGGCGCCGGGCTGGGAGTGTCACAGTGGGCGCCGGGCAGGGTGTGTCACAGTGGGCGCCGGGCTGGGAGTGTCACAGTGGGCGCCGGGCTGGGAGTGTCACAGTGGGCGCCGGGCTGGGAGTGTCCCAGTGGGCGCCGGGTTGGAGTGTCACAGTGGGCGCCGGGCTGGGTGTGTCACAGTGGGCGCCGGGCTGGGTGTGTCACAGTGGGCGCCGGGCAGGGTGTGTCACAGTGGGCGCCGGGCTGGGTGTGTCACAGTGGGCGCCGGGCAGGGTGTGTCACAGTGGGCGCCGGGCAGGGTGTGTCACAGTGGGCGCCGGGCTGGGAGTGTCACAGTGGGCGCCGGGCTGGGAGTGTCACAGTGGGCGCCGGGCAGGGTGTGTCACAGTGGGCGCCGGGCTGGGAGTGTCACAGTGGGCGCCGGGCTGGGAGTGTCACAGTGGGCGCCGGGCTGGGAGTGTCCCAGTGGGCGCCGGGTTGGAGTGTCACAGTGGTCGCCGGGCTGGGTGTGTCACAGTGGGCGCCGGGCTGGGTGTGTCACAGTGGGCGCCGGGCAGGGTGTGTCACAGTGGGCGCCGTGCAGGGTGTGTCACAGTGGGCGCCGGGCTGGGAGTGTCACAGTGGGCGCCGGGCTGGGTGTGTCACAGTGGGCGCCGGGCTGGGAGTGTCACAGTGGGCGCCGGGCTGGGTGTGTCACAGTGGGCGCCGGGCTGGGTGTGTCACAGTGGGCGCCGGCCAGAGAGTGTCACAGTGGGCTCCGGGCTGGGTGTGTCACAGTGGGCGCCGGGCAAGGAGTGTCACAGTGGGCGCCGGGCTGGGTGTGTCACAGTGGGCGCCGGGCAAGGAGTATCACAGTGGGCGCCGGGCTGGGTGTGTCACAGTGGGCGTAGGGCTGGGTGTGTCACAGTTGGCGCCGGGCTGGGTGTGTCACAGTGGGCGCCGGGCAAGGAGTGTCACAGTGGGCGCCGGGCTGGGTGTGTCACAGTGGGCGTCGGGCTGGGAGTGTCACAGTGGGCGCCGGGCAGGGTGTCACAGTGGGCGCCGGGCAGGGTGTGTCACAGTGGGCGCCGGGCTGGTAGTGTCACAGTGGGCGCCGGGCTGGGAGTGTCACAGTGGGCGCCGGGCAGGGTGTGTCACAGTGGGCGCCGGGCTGGGAGTGTCATAGTGGGCGCCGGGCAGGGTGTGTCACAGTGGGCGCCGGGCTGGGAGTGTCACAGTGGGCGCCGGGCTGGGAGTGTCACAGTGGGCGCCGGGCTGGGAGTGTCCCAGTGGGCGCCGGGTTGGAGTGTCACAGTGGTCGCCGGGCTGGGTGTGTCACAGTGGGCGCCGGGCTGGGTGTGTCACAGTGGGCGCCGGGCAGGGTGTGTCACAGTGGGCGCCGTGCAGGGTGTGTCACAGTGGGCGCCGGGCTGGGAGTGTCACAGTGGGCGCCGGGCTGGGTGTGTCACAGTGGGCGCCGGGCTGGGTGTGTCACAGTGGGCGCCGGGCTGGGTGTGTCACAGTGGGCGCCGGCCAGAGAGTGTCACAGTGGGCTCCGGGCTGGGTGTGTCACAGTGGGCGCCGGGCAAGGAGTGTCACAGTGGGCGCCGGGCTGGGTGTGTCACAGTGGGCGCCGGGCAAGGAGTATCACAGTGGGCGCCGGGCTGGGTGTGTCACAGTGGGCGTAGGGCTGGGTGTGTCACAGTTGGCGCCGGGCTGGGTGTGTCACAGTGGGCGCCGGGCAAGGAGTGTCACAGTGGGCGCCGGGCAGGGTGTGTCACAGTGGGCGCCGGGCTGGTAGTGTCACAGTGGGCGCCGGGCTGGGAGTGTCACAGTGGGCGCCGGGCAGGGTGTGTCACAGTGGGCGCCGGGCTGGGAGTGTCACAGTGGGCGCCGGGCTGGGAGTGTCACAGTGGGCGCCGGGCTGGGAGTGTCCCAGTGGGCGCCGGGTTGGAGTGTCACAGTGGGCGCCGGGCTGGGTGTGTCACAGTGGGCGCCGGGCTGGGTGTGTCACAGTGGGCGCCGGGCAGGGTGTGTCACAGTGGGCGCCGGGCTGGGTGTGTCACAGTGGGCGCCGGGCAGGGTGTGTCACAGTGGGCGCCGGGCAGGGTGTGTCACAGTGGGCGCCGGGCTGGGAGTGTCACAGTGGGCGCCGGGCTGGGAGTGTCACAGTGGGCGCCGGGCAGGGTGTGTCACAGTGGGCGCCGGGCTGGGAGTGTCACAGTGGGCGCCGGGCTGGGAGTGTCACAGTGGGCGCCGGGCTGGGAGTGTCCCAGTGGGCGCCGGGTTGGAGTGTCACAGTGGTCGCCGGGCTGGGTGTGTCACAGTGGGCGCCGGGCTGGGTGTGTCACAGTGGGCGCCGGGCAGGGTGTGTCACAGTGGGCGCCGTGCAGGGTGTGTCACAGTGGGCGCCGGGCTGGGAGTGTCACAGTGGGCGCCGGGCTGGGTGTGTCACAGTGGGCGCCGGGCTGGGAGTGTCACAGTGGGCGCCGGGCTGGGTGTGTCACAGTGGGCGCCGGGCTGGGTGTGTCACAGTGGGCGCCGGGCTGGGAGTGTCACAGTGGGCGCCGGGCTGGGTGTGTCACAGTGGGCGCCGGGCTGGGAGTGTCACAGTGGGCGCCGGGCTGGGAGTGTCACAGTGGGCGCCGGGCTTGGTGTGTCACAGTGGGCGCCGGGCTGGGAGTGTCACAGTGGGCGCCTGGCTGGGAGTGTCACAGTGGGCGCCGGGCTGGGACTGTCACAGTGGGCGCCGGGCTGGGAGTGTCACAGTGGGCGCCGGGCTGGGAGTGTCACAGTGGGCGCCGGGCTGGGAGTGTCACAGTGGGCGCCGGGCTGGGAGTGTCACAGTGGGCGCCGGGCTGGGAGTGTCACAGTGGGTGCCGGGCTGGGAGTGTCACAGTGGGCGCCGGGCTGGGAGTGTCACAGTGGGCGCCGGGCTGGGTGTGTCACAGTGGGCGCCGGCCAGAGAGTGTCACAGTGGGCGCCGGCCAGAGAGTGTCACAGTGGGCGCCGGGCCGGGAGTGTCACAGTGGGTTCCGGGCTGGGTGTGTAACAGTGGGCGCCGGGCAGGGTGTGTCACAGTGGGCGCCGAGCCGGGAGTGTCACAGTGGGCGCCGGGCTGGGTGTGTCACAGTGGGCGCAGGGCAGGGAGTGTCACAGTGGGCGCCGAGCCGATAGTGTCACAGTGGGCGCCGGGCAAGGAGTGTCACAGTGGGCGCCGGGCAAGGAGTGTCACAGTGGGCGCCGGGTTGGGTGTGTCACAGTGGGCGCCGTGCAGGGTTTGTCACAGTGGGCGCCGGGCTGGGTGTGTCACAGTGGGCGCCGGGCTGGGTGTGTCACAGTGGGCGCCGGGCTGGGTGTGTCACAGTGGGCGCCGGCCTGGGTGTGTCACAGTGGGCGCCGGACAGGGAGTGTCACAGTGGGCGCCGGGCTGGGAGTGTCACAGTGGGCGCCGGGCTGGGTGTGTCACAGTGGGCGCCGGGCAGGGAATGTCACAGTGGGCGCTGGGCTGGGTGTGTCACAGTGGGCGCCGGGCTGGGAGTGTCACAGTGGGCGCCGGGCTGGGTGTGTCACAGTGGGCGCCGGGCTGGGTGTGTCACAGTGGGCGCCGGGCAGGGTGTGTCACAGTGGGCGCCGGGCTGGGTGTGTCAGAGTGGGCGCCGGGCAGGGTGTGTCACAGTGGGCGCCGGGCTTGGTGTGTCACAGTGGGCGCCGGGCAGGGTGTGTCACAGTGGGCGCCGGGCTGGGTGTGTCACAGTGGACGCCGGGCTGGGAGTGTCACAGTGGGCGCCGGGCTGGGAGTGTCACAGTGGGCGCCGGGCTGGGAGTGTCACAGTGGGCGCCGGGCTGGGAGTGTCACAGTGGGCGCCGGGCTGGGAGTGTCACAGTGGGCGCCGGGCTGGGAGTCACAGTGGGCGTCGGGCTGGGTGTGTCACAGTGGGCGCCGGGCTGGGTGTGTCACAGTGGGCGCCGGGCTGGGAGTGTCACAGTGGGCGCCGGGCTGGGTGTGTCACAGTGGGCGCCGGGCTGGGAGTGTCACAGTGGGCGCCGGGCTGGGAGTGTCACAGTGGGCGCCGGGCTTGGTGTGTCACAGTGGGCGCCGGGCTGGGAGTGTCGCAGTGGGCGCCTGGCTGGGAGTGTCACAGTGGGCGCCGGGCTGGGAGTGTCACAGTGGGCGCCGGGCTGGGAGTGTCACAGTGGGCGCCGGGCTGGGAGTGTCACAGTGGGCGCCGGGCTGGGAGTGTCACAGTGGGCGCCGGGCTGGGAGTGTCACAGTGGGCGCCGGGCTGGGAGTGTCACAGTGGGTGCCGGGCTGGGAGTGTCACAGTGGGCGCCGGGCTGGGAGTGTCACAGTGGGCGCCGGGCTGGGTGTGTCACAGTGGGCGCCGGCCAGAGAGTGTCACAGTGGGCGCCGGCCAGAGAGTGTCACAGTGGGCGCCGGGCCGGGAGTGTCACAGTGGGCGCCGGGCTGGGTGTGTAACAGTGGGCGCCGGGCAGGGTGTGTCACAGTGGGCGCCGGCTGGGAGTGTCACAGTGGGCGCCGGGCAGGGTGTGTCACAGTGGGCGCCGGGCTGGGAGTGTCACAGTGGGCGCCAGGCTGGGTGTGTCACAGTGGGCGCCAGGCTGGGTGTGTCACAGTGGGCGCCGGGCTGGGAGTGTCACAGTGGGCTCCGGGCTGGGAGTGTCACAGTGGGCGCCGGGCTGGGTGTCACAGTGGGCGCCGGGCTGGGAGTGTCACAGTGGGCGCCGGGCTGGGAGTGTCGCAGTGGGCGCCGGGCTGGGAGTGTCACAGTGGGCGCCGGGCAGGGTGTGTCACAGTGGGCGCCGGGCTGGGTGTGTCACAGTGGGCGCCGGGCTGGGTGTGTTACAGTGGGCGCCGGGCAGGGTGTGTCACAGTGGGCGCCGGGCTGGGTGTGTCACAGTGGGCGCCGGGCTGGGTGTGTCACAGTGGGCGCCGGGCTGGGAGTGTCACAGTGGGCGCCGGGCTGGGAGTGTCACAGTGGGCGCCGGGCTGGGTGTGTCACAGTGGGCGCCGGGCTGGGTGTGTTACAGTGGGCGCCGGGCTGGGAGTGTCACAGTGGGCGCCGGGCAGGGTGTGTCACAGTGGGCGCCGGGCTGGGTGTGTCACAGTGGGCGCCGGGCTGGGTGTGTCACAGTGGGCGCCGGGCTGGGTGTGTCACAGTGGGCGCCGGGCTGGGAGTGTCACAGTGGGCGCCGGGCCGGGAGTGTCACAGTGGGCGCCGGGCCGGGAGTGTCACAGTGGGCGCCGGGCCGGGAGTGTCACAGTGGGCGCCGGGCAGGGTGTGTCACAGTGGGCGCCGGGCAGGGTGTGTCACAGTGGGCGCCGGGCAGGGTGTGTCACAGTGGGCGCCGGGCAGGGTGTGTCACAGTGGGCGCCGGGCAGGGAGTGTCACAGTGGGCGCCGGGCTGGGAGTGTCACAGTGGGCGCAGGGCTGGGAGTGTCACAGTGGGCGCCGGGCTGGGAGTGTGACAGTGGGCGCCGGGCTGGGAGTATCACAGTGGACGCCTGGCCGGGAGTGTCACAGTGGGCGCCGGGCCGGGTGTGTCACAGTGGGCGCCGGGCTGGGTGTGTCACAGTGGGCCCCGGGCTGGGTGTGTCACAGTGGGCTCCGGGCTGGGAGTGTCACAGTGGGCGCCGGGCTGGGAGTGTCACAGTGGACGCCGGGCAGGTTGTGTCACAGTGGGCGCCGGGCTGGGTGTGTCACAGTGGGCGCCGGGCTGGGAGTGTCACAGTGGGCGCCGGGCTGGGTGTGTCACAGTGGGCGCCGGGCCGGGTGTGTCACAGTGGGCGCCGAGCTGGGTGTGTCACAGTGGGCGCCGAGCTGGGTGTGTCACAGTGGGCGCCGGGCTGGGTGTGTCACAGTGGGCGCCGGGCTGGGAGTGTCACAGTGGGCGCCGGGCCGGGTGTGTCACAGTGGGCGCCGGGCCGGGTGTGTCACAGTGGGCGCCGGGCTGGGTGTGTCACAGTGGGCGCCGGGCTGGGTGTGTCACAGTGGGCGCCAGGCTGGGAGTGTCACAGTGGGCGCCGGGCCGGGTGTGTCACAGTGGGCGCCAGTAGTGAATAAGGAGACAGATTGAGGTAAAAAAATTTCATAAACGGTTGGGCACTTCCATGCCGACTTGACCCTGTCGGGCCAGATCGTCCATCCCTCTTGTTTTAGGTGGTTAGGTTAGGGCACAGTCAGCGCGCTCCTGGCTGGCTGGCGGTGGTGGGGTGGTGGTCCCCCCTGGGGTCCCGGGGGGACCACCACCCATGGTGTACCTGAGGAACTGGTGCCCTATCCTAACCTGTTTTTTTTTACTTTTTGTCGCCTTGCTTTAAGATGAGTCTAGGGCCTCAAGAAGGGGGTCTCTACTTATGAGAGGTGCCGAGGATGAATGTTCAATAGTTGGAAACCAAAAAATACACTGGTGAAAGGCATATAAGCGTTTTTGGAGTATTTTAATGGCATGAGCAAAAATGCACGATTTGTCCCGGGGGTGTTACGAGAGTACTAAGGTATCAATTTGGGGGCCCTTACTTTTGAATGGATCAGAGGGTGAATGTTCAATAGATTCAAACCAAGAAACGCAGTTGAAAGCGAATATAGAAGTTTTTGGAGTACTTTAATGAGGCTATGACTGAATAGTATAGGGAGTCCTTGGGCACAGCTCCATTTTCTGTAATGGTCAGAGGTGGATAACCCCAGTGGGGGTCAAGCATACAAGGGGGGCTCAAGATTCCTTACAAAGACCAAGTTTGGATATATAGGTGTAGTAAGCCTTATCTTGAATTTGCATGATACTGTGGGGTACATTGACATAAGGGCGAGTCATAGAACAGGATCTGCATGTGAGATGGGTCATATTGGGGTTTTAAAGAAGTTAAGATAACTTTAAAGAGTCCTGTGTGCTTGATAGTGGGGAAATGTTCAGTCAATAATTCTCGTGTTTTGAATCTGAATGAGGGGTCCTAGTTTGCGTTCTAGTCGTAAAATGAGTTCCTTAGTATATTTGCTATGGAAAATGAGCTTTCAGTACTCTATATAATTTGAAATGAGGTCATGAAAGACATGTTTATGTGCGAGAAGAGTCAGGTTGGAAACTGTTTATTCCAGTCATCCTCCCTTGGCTTTGCTCCGTTTTCTGTAGCTAAAGTAAAGATTCCATTTTCTGTGGAATTCAGTTGAATACTGGTGAAAAAGGCATACTTGCATTTGTATGGTTCTAATCTGTTTATAGATTTTATAGATATATTTTTCGGGCCTCAAATTAGATTTTAATATGAAAAATAGCATCAAATGTATGTCTATCTTTTGTAATAAACGTTACAAGCATTAACAATACCTGTGATATTTCATAGAATACGAAGAGAAGTTTAAATAGTGGGGCCTCAGCCATATTGTGTTGGGTTTGACACTCCAAACATTAATTTGACACTTGTAAATATACTATAAAGGAAAGTAGTTGAGTGGTTTAAGCAATTTAATACGTACTGGGAATCTGTTCGTATTCTGTATTAAATTTCATTTTTTAACATCATAATAGTTTTCAGCTGTTGTGGTGGGGGCCCAATAACTTCATATAGTGCAACGACTGGCGCTATCTGTACTTAGTCCCCCCTAAACTTAAAACTGTTGCACAATCTTACTTAAACACATTGCTAAACTCTTATACACAAACAAAAACTCAATTTTTAACTTACACAAATAAACCCAGGGCTTTCACATTCGCGCAAAATACTTAGTCCCCCCTAAACTTAAAACAGTTGCACAATCTTACTTAAACACATTGCTAAACTCTTATACACGAACAAAAACTCAATTTTTAACTTACACAAATAAACCCAGGGCTTTCACATTCGCGCAAAATACTTAGTCCCCCCTAAATTTAAAACAGTTGCACAGTCTTACTTAAACACATTGCTAAACTCTTATACACAAACAAAAACTCAATTTTTAACTTACACAAATAAACCCAGGGCTTTCACATTCGCGCAAAATACTTAGTCCCCCCTAAAACTTAAAACAGTTGCACAATCTTACTTAAACACATTGCTAAACTCTTATACACAGTCCCCCCTAAACTTAAAACAGTTGCACAATCTTACTTAAACACATTGCTAAACTCTTATACACAAACAAAAACTCAATTTTTAACTTACACAAATAAACCCAGGGCTTTCACATTCGCGCAAAATACTTAGTCCCCCCTAAACTTAAAACAGTTGCACAATCTTACTTAAACACATTGCTAAACTCTTATACACAAACAAAAACTCAATTTTTAACTTACACAAATAAACCCAGGGCTTTCACATTCGCGCAAAATACTTAGTCCCCCCTAAACTTAAAACAGTTGCACAATCTTACTTAAACACATTGCTAAACTCTTATACACAAACAAAAACTCAATGTTTAACTTACACAAATAAACCCAGGGCTTTCACATTCGCGCTAAATACTTAGTCCCCCCTAAACTTGAACACTCACAATCTTACGGTGCTTAATTTCCAAAGCCTTCCAAACCTGCACTGGGTCCTGCCCAGCTGACTGCGGCTGGATGGATTACAATTGAGCCAAAAACAGTTGGTCAGTTCGAGATACGGCCTCATTTTTAGAGACATTTACTATAGCAAAAGCTTGAACGTCGAGAACTGAATGCGGGCCTGCACGAGAGTTGTTCTTGGCACTCAAATGTTTAGAGATTAAAATACATAGAATCTGCAAGAGCCCACCCTGAGTCGCTCACGCGGCCAATAGACATGTTTTTCGCCCAAATGTATTTATTTAAAATAATACGTCAGATAGAAAGAGTTTCGCATTGCTATTATATTTACCTTATAAAGCCTCTTTATAAAAATGATATGCCACTGCGTATTATGATTGTTTGATAATAAATATTGCATAAATACTTACACGATTTCATAAACAAAAAAAAACTTTTAATGAGCCATGATTGGAAGGCTTTATCATTATTGTAAATACTAACTTTTAAAACTAACTAAAAATATATACCTGGTTGATGGGGTTCTGGGAGTTCTTCTACTCCCCAAGCCCGGCCCGAGGCCAGGCTCGACTTGTGAGAGTTTGGTCCACCAGGCTGTTGCTTGGAGCGGCCCGCAGGCCCACATACCCACCACAGCCCGGTTGGTCCGGCACTCCTTGGAGGAATAAATCTAGTTTCCTCTTGAAAATGTCCACGGTTGTTCCGGCAATATTTCTTATGCTTGCTGGGAGGACGTTGAACAACCGCGGACCTCTGATGTTTATACAGTGTTCTCTGATTGTGCCTATGGCACCTCTGCTCTTCATTGGTTCTATTCTACATTTTCTTCCATGTCGTTCACTCCAGTACGTTGTTATTTTACTGTGTAGATTTGGTACTTGGCCCTCCAGTATCTTCCAGGTGTATATTATTTGATATCTCTCTCGTCTTCTTTCTAGTGAGTACATTTGGAGGGCTTTGAGACGATCCCAATAATTTAGGTGCTTTATTGCGTCTATGCGTGCCGTATATGTTCTCTGTATTCCCTCTATTTCAGCAATCTCTCCTGCTTTGAAGGGGGAAGTGAGTACTGAGCAGTACTCAAGACGGGACAACACAAGTGCCTTGAAGAGTACAACCATTGTGATGGGATCCCTGGATTTGAAAGTTCTCGTAGTCCATCCTATCATTTTTCTGGCTGTCGCAATATTTGCTTGGTTATGCTCCTTAAACGTTAGGTCGTCCGACATTATTATTCCCAAATCCTTTACATGCTGTTTTCCTACTATGGGTACATTTGATTGTGTTTTGTACTCTGTATTATGTTTAAGGTCCTCATTTTTACCGTACCTGAGTACCTGGAATTTATCACTGTTAAACATCATGTTATTTTCTGATGCCCAGTCGAAAACTTTATTAATATCAGCTTGAAGTTTTTCAATGTCCTCAGCCGAGGTAATTTTCATACTGATTTTTGTGTCATCTGCAAAGGATGATACGAAGCTGTGACTTGTATTTTTGTCTATATCTGATATGAGAATAAGGAAAAGCAGTGGTGCAAGGACTGTACCCTGAGGTACAGAGCTTTTCACTGCACTTGGACTAGATTTTATATGGTTGACAGTTACTCGCTGAGTCCTGTTTGACAGAAAACTGAGTATCCAGCGTCCTACTTTACCGGTTATTCCCATTGACTTCATTTTGTGTGCTATCACGCCATGGTCACATTTATCGAAGGCCTTTGCAAAGTCCGTGTATATCACATCAGCATTCTGTTTCTCTTCTAATGCCTCAGTGACTTTGTCGTAGTGCTCAAGTAGCTGTGAGAGGCACGATCTTCCCGCTCGAAATCCATGTTGGCCTGGGTTGTGAAGGTCATTGGTCTCCATGAAATTGGTGACCTGACTCCTAATCACTCTCTCAAATACTTTTATGATGTGCGATGTTAGTGCAACTGGTCTATAATTTTTTGCCAATGCTTTGCTCCCTCCCTTGTGTAGAGGGGCTATGTCTGCTACTTTAAGTGCATCTGGTATCTCCCCCGTGTCCAAGCTCTTCCTCCACACTATACTGAGTGCCTGTGCTACCGGCACTTTGCATTTCTTTATAAATATTGAATTCCATGAGTCTGGACCTGGGGCCGAGTGCATGGGCATGTTTTCAATTTCTTTTTCAAAATTTAGTGCGCTCGTTTTTATATCAGTTATATTTACCGGGGTTTGAATATCCCGCATAAAGAAAATGTCTGGATCTTCCACCTTCATGTTGTTTATTGGAGTGCTAAACATGTCCTCATACTGCTTTTTTAGGATTTCACTAATTTCTTTGTCATCCTCCGTGTATGAACCTTCACTTGTACGAATAGGTCCAATACTGGCAGTGGTTTTTGCTTTTGATTTCGCATATGAGAAGAAATATTTTGGATTTTTCTTTATTTCCTGAATTGCTTTCTGTTCTAACTGCCTTTCTTCAGTTTCATATGAGTGTTTCAATTTCCGCTCGATTTCTTCAATCTCCCTATTTAAATTCTTCCTTCTTTGACGGGAAATTCGTGTCTGCATAAGCAGTTCCGTTATTTTTTTCCTGCGTTTATAGTGTCGTCTGCGTTCTCTTTCTACGTTAGATCTCTTTCTGGCTTTCCTCAAAGGAACATGTTTCAGACAGACTTGATACGCTTCTGAAGTAAGTTTTTCTATTCCTTCTGTAGGACTTGTATTATTTAGAACAGTTCCCCATGGAATGTTTGTAAGTTCCCTGTTTATTATCTCCCAGTCTATCCTTTTATTATTAAAATTGAATTTACTGAATAGCCCCTCTCGCTTTATCAACGTTTTAGGTCTATTCTGAGTATTGATGGTCGTTTGCACTTCAATGAGTTTGTGATCTGAGTATGTGGTATCTGATATCGTAATGTCTCTGATAATGTCTTCATTGTTCGTAAAGACCAGATCTAGAATATTTTCATTTCTCGTTGGCTCCGATATCTGCTGATTGAGTGAAAATTTGTCACAGAATCTAAGTAGTTCTCTAATCTGTGGTTGGTTAGGTCCTGATAGATTTCCTGGTATAATATTATTGTTTGCTATTTTCCACCTGAGACTAGGCAAGTTGAAGTCACCTAGGAAAATAATATCAGGTATCGGGTTCTCCAAATTATCAAGGCTATTCTCTATTTTGCTTATCTGTTCTGTGAATTCCTCAGCCGTTGCATCTGGCGGTTTGTATATTAGTATAATCACTAAATTTATTTTCTCTATTTTTTATCCCAGTACCTCTACCACCTCATTTGTAACGTTTAGGAGCTCCGAGCATACAAGGTCTTCCCTAATATACAGACCCACTCCTCCATGTGACCTAATTTTCCTATCACACCTGTATAGGTTATATCCTGGAATCCAGATCTCACTGTCCAACAATTCCCCTGCATGGGTTTCTGTGAAAGCTCCAAATACTGCATTTGACTCCGTGAGGAGGCCATTTATGAACTGTACTTTGTTGTTTGTTCTTGTTTTCAGTCCTTGTATGTTGGCAAAGATGAATGAGGTTACTCTATTAGTGATAGTTTGAATGGGAGACTTTTTCGGCACGTCCATTAATCGTGGACATAATGAGTTTGTTCTGACCAGTACTGATTGTTGTAGGGCAGTTTTCTGTCGTAGTTGTAGTTCCCTTTCGGTGGGTAATTGTATCTGTAATTCTGGAATGCCAGTGGATCTGTCATCCAGTCCCATACACTCTCCATGCTGCTCCTTTTGAATTCTCTGCCGGTCTGGTATAAAAAATTTATAGAGTTTCCTCCAAATTCATTATCCTGCTTGCCACTCTTTATGTAGCGTTCCGTGCCTTTCACGTGAAAGTGTGGGCAGCTAAGGTCATAGCATTTTCTGTCCTCCAGTGAGGTTTGGCACATGTCAGGATGGAAAAACCTACATATTGATCCAAATCGACACTCACCTTTCCTAAGCATATTTAAACATTTTTTGGGATGTTGGTAACTGCATTCTAATCCTTTCTTATTACCAGCATATCTATGTCTGCATATGCCCTTTGCATAAAATTTGCATAAGTCTGTCCTTCTGTTCTGAATTGCTCTATCGAGAACCGTCGTGGTGTCTGTACCTATCGAGCTGTCAGGTACACTTTCTAGTTTAATGTCATCTACATCCAGGCCTACTGAGTCAGAGTTTGCAACTTCCTGAGTTTCAGCCTCAGTTTCATCCCTGACTATAGCCTCCGCCCCTTGTATATTAGAATTGTTGTTCCTTTCCCACTCCTTCTGGATGGCTGGTAGGCTTCCAATGAATGATGTTTTCCGTTCATGCGTCATGTTATCTAGAAGGTTTTTTAGGATATTCCAAGCTGGCAGGTCATTTTTACACACCCAGAGCAAGTGGCCATCTCTCAGTGCCGTAGTGTTACTCACTCCTGTACAAGCCGAATGGAATCTAGTCTTACAGATATAACATTCAATTCCCGTTACCTTCGTCTTTAAGAAGTTGTTACAGTGGCCACAAATTTGTTTATTTACTCCCATATTGCCTTGTTTTGTTGTATATATCTATATATTTATAATATTATATGTATATTGTATATTTGTAACAATATATATGTATATATATTTATATGTTTAATATTATAATATTATATGTATATCGTATATTTGTAATATTATGTATGTTATTTTCTTCAAACTTTATGGCAGGTACTTAGCGTAGGGTAGCGAGGCTGGTCCCCGGTCAGTACAGGTGACCTCTTGTGGCCCAGGTTGATGTCACCAGTTTCCAGTTACCCGATTTATAACCACTGATGCCGCCTCTTGCCACTATTCTATATTTCTAGTGTTCTATATTTATAATATTCACTTCCAACTTATATGTTGTTGTGATACCCGTTCCACATCACTGTTCCACGAATCACCGTTCACTATTTTTTTTGTTTCGTTTTTTTTTTATTCTAATACACGCATGTACACAAAGCCTCGTTCACTGGCTCACACGTGGTCTCCCGTTTATTCTCTATTTAACACAAAGTTCTATTGTTAATGACTATTTTCAATTTTCCAGCGGTCACTATGCACTTTGTTATGTCTGTAATCAGTAATCCATGGCAGTTTATGTCTCATAGAGGAAGATTTATTCTTCAGGATATATATTATTTATTAATTTAAAGTGTCATTCTGTATAAAAAATGAAAGTTGCCAATATTTTCAAAACTCTGGCCACTAATTTTTTATAAAGGTTTTCCAAGGGAGTAAATCTTGCTTCCTCTCTTTCTCCCAAATGTTTCCTCATTTGCACAGGAGCAGAGCAACCTTCGTGCGGGTCCTGGTTCAGTTCCCCAACGTCCGAGATATTGGACATTACAAATTTCACTAAATGATTCATTATCTTAGCAGCCTCTCTAATTATAAAGTTGTTAATCTTTTTTATAACCTTTGAGTGCTAGTTCTCAAAAGGTTCTTTACCTCAGAAAGAGAGAAAGATTCTATTTTTGTCCATATTCGAGCGGAATGTTGAGCAACCTTCGTGCAGGACCCGGTTCAGTTCCCCAACGTCCGAGCTATTGCACATAGCAAATTTCTCTAAATGAGGCAGTATCTCGCCCCCACCCCCCGGATCAATGATTTTAGGGCAGTAAATAAGCAATTGCAATCTAATCCCCCCCCCCCCCAAAAAAAAAATACTGTTCATGAAAATGTGAGCTTATTTATACTAATTTATGAATATAAAAAAACAACTCGACATTTGTACAATTTTTATTTACATAAATAAATTAGTCTCTATGCCTTTTTTGTCTTCTTAGGAAATAATCGGTCGAAGGACATGCGAAATGGTGCATCTGCAAATGGGGCAGTTTCTCATAGATACAAGACAATTACTGCATGTTACCATATGTCTGCAGGGCAGCAGTACGACACTCAACGCATTGTTAAAGCACACCTTACACAAAATATCAGCAGCCCAAGACGTTGGCGTAGATGTGTTCATCACAGTTTCAACATGGGATGTCGCATCAAAGTCTGTGGCCTCTTTGCCAGTTTCAACATCCATTTCATTAGCGACTATAGTCGTCTCTTCCGCCTCTGTTTCAACAGGAGAAGGCAAAGCCCGCAAACCAAGATTAGTGCTCATGAACCCGCTCATTGATCCAACAACGTCGACATCCATTTCATTAGCTGTGGCGACTGTTTCCATGTCAGAGGGCGCGGATTGCCATTCCAGATTCGCAGGCTCTACCCTACCTTCCACATCCTCATGATGAATTCCCCTTAAACCCATTTCGGCTTTAGTGCTCTCTTGCATATACCACAACATTAATTCTATACATCTGGCCTCTGTAACAAACGGTAATAAATCTTTGGTGCTTTTGAGATATAGCCTTAAGGCAGGTCTCACACAGACATCAGGAAATCCAAAATGTTCAATTAATGCTGGGAAAAAACCCAAACCTTCCATCAGACCAGTTAAAAGATGTTCATCTATGGGTTTTATAGTTCGACGCTGCGAAGATTCTCTAGCATTCTTAATGAACTGTGCATCCTTTTTAATGTTGACAAAGGTGCACTCAGGATACCATTGCACGTGCAGTGTCCAAGGGTCGTCAGCGGGTTCCCAATTACGAAAACCATTCCCACAGAAAAAGCAGCGCATGTGGTCACTTAGGCCTGTAAATTTAAGAAAAAAAATATTCCCATTCATTATTATTATTATAGCTCACATCCGGCAATGTTGTAATACAAAACACACACACACACACACACACACACACACTTCCCGGGACCAAAGAGCCAGAGCTCCACCCCCGCAAGCACAATTGGGGGAGTAAACACACTTTTTTTTCAGATATATACAAGAGTTGTTACATTCCAACCCGTTCTCGCAAATTCGTAAAGTCAATATTGACTTATTAACTATGTGCATAGGTGATATACTAAACATAATAGATACCCTTAAAAAGATTCATAGAAAACACCGACCTTACCTAACCTTGTTAGTATCTTAAGATAAGCATCTTATTGCTTTGTAATTACAATTATTACTTAACCTATACCTATTATAGGTTAGGTAATAATTGTAATTACGAAGCAATAAGATGCTTATCTTAACATACTAAGTAGGTTAGGTAAGGTCCGTGTTTTCTATGAGTCTTTTTAAGGGTATCTATTATGTTAAGTATGTCACCTATGCACATATTTAATAAGTCAATATTGACTTATTAAATTTGCGAGAACGGGTTGCAACATTCTTGTACGGCCTAGCATTTCGGGCAGGTCCCTAGAATACAATCCCCACCTCGAAGAATCGTTGTTACAACCAAGTACACATTTTACTGTTGAGTTAAACAGAGGCTACAGTTAAGGATTTGCGCCCAGTAAATCCTCCCCGGCCAGGAGGATACACACGCACACACTAAAAATAACAAAAACTCCAACAATATTTGTTTACCACAGAAGAAAAATCCTGATTCTGCCAATTCGTGAGATGTTTGCTTGACACAACCAGTCCAGCTGAGGTCGAATGTTTCCAAACGCTGTTTGTATGTTGCCAAGCCTGGATATCTAGGTTTAGCGTATGGAATTACCCCCAGAACCTGCAAATCATCTCCAGTCATTTTAGTTTCTTCCTCGCGGGGTGGGGTCTCTAAAAAAAACAAAGATGCTCCATCACATATATGCATAAGACACAAGTTCTAAGTCAATTCTTTCAAAAACAAAAAAAAAATAAAGAAAAATTATTTGAAAAGACTTCCTGCGTTTATACTTATTTTTTTTTGTCCTCCCTCCACATCGCCAATACTAATTATTCACAGATAAACTAGTAAATTATATTTATACAATATACTCACGATCAGATGTTGCTATATTCTTTGGTTCGAATAGGGGTGAAAAGAAATCCAGCCCATATTCGAATGCCAGTTTGGTGATTTCCAAAGGAACGTTATTGTCCTTTTCGCCTCTTATGAAGGAACAATTTGGCGACACTTTCGCATGCCTACTACGGGGCGTATCGCCCTCAATCCAAGCATGCACAACTTTACAACAAAAGGTGCAGGAACAATGATCCGCAACTCTCAGATAATAAAATCCCTCATTCACCAGGTCTTGGGGGTTTAGCCACTCGACAAGCCAATTTATAAAGGTGTCTAAACGCATTTGGGCACATTTAAGACTGTCCCTGGAGTAAAACGTTTTAGTATGGGAAGGTTCCATTGTGTACTGGTGCGACACTGGCGAATGGAGGCAAGTTCCTAGGCTATATATTGCCCGTCCTTTCCCTCCCCGAAATAAGTGTCAAAGATCGCTACATATGTGCTAGTTTCTTTTTTTTTTTTTTGGTTTGGCAATTCTAGCCACCGCTACTCTTTTTTTTATGGCATAATTATGAGGAAACGGGGAAAGGAAAAAATGACTCGCAAATGTGCTAAATCATGTTGCATAATGCAGTGAATTAAAAAAAAAAAGATGGCAGTTGGTAGTCTAGGAAAGGTGACCAAGTACTTATTTTTTGTGATAATTATCGAGAAATGTCATTAACTACATAAGGTATCCCTAATGTCAATAAGTTATCACAAACCTTCCAATAATGATGTGGCCTCCATGACTTTATATATATTTCATTAAGGGAATATGGTCTGACTACGGTTTTTTCATTGGGGGGGGGGGGGGGGGGGGAACATTAAAAAAAAATTGTAACATGTCGCACTGTGTTTGACCTTTTCTGCTTCTGAAAAAAAAAGGTTGCCAGTGTTTGGGTATTAAGCTGACGTATATTGATATTTTATGGCAAGATATTTTGAGATACATATTGCGCTATTTGAGGTGTTTTTTTTTTATACTAATTAAGTCAGTGAAAAAAAAATGTTCCTATGGGCTTCTTGTTGGTCGAGGCCCTTATAATAATAATATAAATATTTGCTCAGTACGTGGTAACTTTTACACGCACTAGCAGGGATGGAGATATAAGGGCGCAAAGCCCCCACGACGAATATTCGCAGGGTCGACACAGGGCGGTTGACTAGGCTTTATCCAAAACATAAGGGAAAGTAAAAAAAAAAAAGAAAAATGGAGACGTGGCTGGAAACGCACACCGGATATTTAACCGATGAAGAATTTTGCAATAATGAAACTTGCATTGTGTATCCTGTAAACTGCATATCTTGCGTCCCGTACGGGATGGCGAAGGACATATCAGTGAAATACAAACACGCAAGCGCCTATGGTGAACACAGGCCTTTGTATAATCTCAAGAGATGTGTTCCCCATGATCGCCCAATTCCCGGTTCAATTCATGTCTCCAATCGTCGAGCATAAAATCTCCCCTGCATTATTGCTGCTGCAGTGCAATATGGTATAGGGGCGCCTGTAGAGAACAATGAGATCGCCAAGTCGCATATAGAAAAATCCAAAGATCGTGATATGCTCACCGGATTAAAAGAAGATACAACGCAAAATCGCCTCATCTATTTCAAAAAGGCTATAGAAGCCATAACGAGATTCATCAAGTCTTCTCCGGAAATCGCACGAGTTGTATTACCTGTGGGTATTGGTCTCACCTGTGTTCAAAGAGATGAAGTTTGGGAGGAAACATATCTTCCAATTATCGAAGATCTGTATGAAAACTTAAAACATTACGATGTTAATGTTATATTGGTGCGTAATGACCAGAGCTCCAAGGAAAAAAAAAATGTCCCTGGCAACTCTACGATGCGCAGTTGTCCCCCGCGCCGGCGTGAAAAGTGTATATAGACCCCCTTCCGAGTCACTACCTCACAAGCCAGCACTATGGAGCTCCCCTCCCTGATTGGCGACTTTGCCTCTTTGCCCATCTATAACAACGCGATTGTCTGCTCTATGATTTGGATGCAACAAGCGTGCAGTTGAGCGAAATGGTGCACACTTTATGGGAACGATACCCCTATGCTCGATTGCATCGGAAAAACCTGCCGTACAAAAATCGTGCTGTTAGAACTGATAGAGATATCCCCGGCCTCATATTTGTTGGCGAAGCACCCGAATTCTGCAATAGGATGGATGACGACCCCTATGAAAGTTATGCTGTTTTACCGCACCTTATTGGATTAATCACCCAGTTTACCAACGGTCCAGCGACGCCATCTTCTTACAAAAAGCCCAGGTACGAAGCATGGAGTTTGGATGAGCATTTTTATGACGGCCTGAAAAATGATACCGAATACCAAAGATGGCGTTGGTTTGACAAAGCTCTGCGAAAAGCCATTGAACATATTCTTCAGAGAAGCCGAAGAGGACAAGTGGGAAGGATTATTTTCCCATATGGGTTGGGCAAGGCTTGCGGGCAGTATCTCACAAGTGGCGAACGCAACATATGGGAGACTAAATATTTCCCTGTGATGTGCAAATTAGCTCAGAAACTGCAAGAACGTGGTATAGACACTTTAATGATATGTCCTGTAAATAATGACACGCCAACTCGCTCTCCAACCCATGGCATCTTTAGACACAAGATTCCACGTATGGCCATTCCACCTGTTTCTACGAATGATAAAGACTCTGTTTCTACTGTCGGACCTGCCGCTGACGTGAGAGAAGACGGGTCAGCTGTCGTGGAAGATGATCCATCTACCGGCGCCATGTCTGTTACTGTAGGTGATGAAGTGCTCACTATTGTGGAAGACGACGACAATGAAGACAAAGAGAAAATGGAAATGGAATATAATGAAGATGAGATTAGAAAAGCTGTAGAATCTATATTGTAATATTTCATACAAATTAAACCACAAAAAAAGAAATGTTAACCTGTATTTTTATTTACTTTTCCTAATTTCTCTACACACACACACACACACACACATTTATTTCTCTGTACAAAAAGAAAAACTATGAATTACATATTATAAAAGCCTCTAACAACTCTATGTGACAAGGTGTATATAAGACGAAGGTTATGTTAAAAAACCTTTATAATCGCTTCGAGATGTGTTTCAACTACATGCGAGCCAAATTACGGAGACTCAAAGATTCTATTATTGAAGTGGATTTCCCCAACGATGATATATTTAAACCCGGCGACTGTATTGTCTATGATCTTCCTGCCCTACACCAGTTTTCTAATGGTTACTCCCAACAGCTGTGGGAAAAATATCCTTATGGGGTGGTTGAAAAGAAAATATGTCCTGAAACGCTTTGTGCCGTAGTTACGGATCATGACACTCCAGGAAATATAATCCTCTCCCCGCCACCAGAACCTAATGTGCAGCCTTATCTCTTAGCCCTCATATGTCAATATAGTGTAGGTGCGTCTATTGAAAATAATGACATTAACCAATTTCATATTAAGCACAGTAAAGATATTGATTTAGTAGCGGGATTGCGGAGAGATACAACTATCAACAGACGATGGTGTTTTAAAAAGGCCGCGAGTCGCATTATGAGCGAAGCCAAGAGTAATAATTCTATCAAACGGATAGTTATGCCATTTGGTATAGGCTGCAATTCTGGGGTGGGTTGGTCTAGAGCAGGTGAAGAAGAAGAATGGCTGGCATCTTACTGCCCTACACTGGCTCATTTGGCCCATGTAATGAAAAAATGCAAAAAAGAATTTGTGCTGGTGCGTCCTAAACAAGATGGAGCAGGGAAAGGTCAAGTACCGCCACAAGTACTGAAAAGACCATCGAGTAAAAGGAGGAACCTTAGATCTTATTACACTAACGACGAATAATAAAAAAGTGCTTGTTTTTTTTTGTATATGTACTCATAATAAAATAAAAAATTGTATAAATGTCAAGTTTTTTTTTTTATCTGTTAAAGTAGTTTTTAAAAATAAGAGAGAGACCTCATCACTTATTCACCCCCATGACAAGTACTCTAGCAAATACTACCTGACATTTTTTTTTTTAACATATTTCATCTTCAAGGGGAGTGTGCAATAATAATAATAATAATGATACATGATTTTTTTTTATTTAGGTAAAAAACACACATATATATATATATATATATATATATATATATATATATATATATATATATATATATATATATATATATATATATATATATATATATATATATATATATACAAACAAAATAATGTTCTGGTTGAACAGAGTCTGGGTTGGGGGACAAAGTCTCGGGATTTGGGGATAACCCCCCCCCCCCCCATCAGGCCACCCGCACATTGTTCCTGTAGTATGTCCCCTTTGCATCATTAGTTCCTAAGAGTTATCTTGTGGGTGGAGCTTTATCTAGATCTGCCTTAATGACTGGATGCAAATTTTCCCTCCAATAAACCTCATCCTCTGGCGCAATTTCCTCAGCTTCGGAGGTGGAACAATAATCCCCATAATCCCCAAAGAAAATTTCTCTAAATGCATTCTGCGCTCGAACTTTGTCATGATAAATAAACCAGTTTTCACGCTGTTTAAAATCAATCCCCGCAAACTGTTTTTCTATTTCACCTTGGGCTTGCACCCACTCGATAAAGTTGGGTATTCCATTATACGCCACATTAATCAAGCCTATTCCTATTTCGACAGGTAGTCTTATTTCTGTTTCGTCACAAAAACCGCCATATACGGTCTCAACGGCGCTAATTTTTTTTGTTTTCTGTCTTTGAACATGTGAGTCTTCTAAATCTGCGCCTTCATACTGCTTTTCAATTGCCGCCAAAGCCTTGACGCGTGCGATGAACTTGGGCAATTCCTCATACTCCACGACGCAATGACCTCGTGAAATAAATACCAGGGGCGATTCCCTGCATTGCATCTTCCTCTTTTCCTCAACATCTACAGCCTGATGGCCGAGCTCTGATAAAAGATATAACAGAAAAAATTATTTGCATACGCCCATAGAGAGAGAAAAAAATCGTTGAACTTTATTGGATTTCTTTTAGATTTAACTTTTAACTACTTGGAACGAATTATCAATGAGGCACAAACCATGACAAGTCCTGTAAAGTATTAGGGTTTATGCATACCATTTACAGTCTCCATCACAGCTTGGTCGTATGATCTCTCACTAAGAACCCCACACCCCCCAGCCAGATATAGGCCGAGACCTCCTGAACTTGCTGCCAGGGGTCGCCAGTATATTTTTTTTGTTTTTTATCTATAAGTTGGAATAAATAAGCTCGTATTTCCTTGAACGTTTTTTGACAAAATTCTTGATGTGGGAAACAAATACTCAAATGTGTGAGGGAATGAAAATGCGCGAAGAGGCCATAATGGTCCTAAGAACACATTCTTTCCACAGTCACTGATAAGTCGCCGGCTGGATGGATTGCAATTGCTTATTTACTGCCCTAAAATCATTGATCCGGGGGGTGGGGGCGAGATACTGCCTCATTTAGAGAAATTTGCTATGTGCAATAGCTCGGACGTTGGGGAACTGAACCGGGTCCTGCACGAAGGTTGCTCAACATTCCGCTCGAATATGGACAAAAATAGAATCTTTCTCTCTTTCTGAGGTAAAGAACCTTTTGAGAACTAGCACTCAAAGGTTATAAAAAAGATTAACAACTTTATAATTAGAGAGGCTGCTAAGATAATGAATCATTTAGTGAAATTTGTAATGTCCAATATCTCGGACGTTGGGGAACTGAACCAGGACCCGCACGAAGGTTGCTCTGCTCCTGTGCAAATGAGGAAACATTTGGGAGAAAGAGAGGAAGCAAGATTTACTCCCTTGGAAAACCTTTATAAAAAATTAGTGGCCAGAGTTTTGAAAATATTGGCAACTTTCATTTTTTATACAGAATGACACTTTAAATTAATAAATAATATATATCCTGAAAAATAAATCTTCCTCTATGAGACATATATTTTTAGTTAGTTTTAAAAGTTTGTATTTACAGTAATGATAAAGCCTTCCAATCATGGCTCATTAAAAGTTTTTTTTTGTTTATGAAATCGTGTAAGTATTTATGCAATATTTATTATCAAACAATCATAATACGCAGTGGCATATCATTTTCATAAAGAGGCTTTATAAGGTAAATATAATAGCAATGCGAAACACTTTCTATCTGACGTATTATTTTAAATAAATACATTTGGGCGAAAACCATGTCTATTGGCCGCGTGAGCGACTTAGGGTGGGATCTTGCAGATTCTATGTATTTTAATCTCTAAACATTTGAGTGCCAAGAACAACTCTCGTGCAGGCCCGCATTCAGTTCTCGACGTTCAAGATTTTGCTATAGTAAATGTCTCTAAAAATGAGGCCGTATCTTGCCCTGACCAATTTTGCGCGAATGTGAAAGCCCTGGGTTTATTTGTGTAAGTTAAAAATTGAGTTTTTGTTTGTGTATAAGAGTTTAGCAATGTGTTTAAGTAAGATTGTGCAACAGTTTTAAGTTTAGGGGGGACTAAGTACAGATAGTGCCAGTCGTTGCACTATATGAAGTTATTGGGCCCCCACCACAACAGCTGAAAACTATTATGATGTTAAAAAATGAAATTTAATACAGAATACGAACAGATTCCCAGTACGTATTAAATTGCTTAAACCACTCAACTACTTTCCTTTATAGTATATTTACAAGTGTCAAATTAATGTTTGGAGTGTCAAACCCAACACAATATGGCTGAGGCCCCACTATTTAAACTTCTCTTCGTATTCTATGAAATATCACAGGTATTGTTAATGCTTGTAACGTTTATTACAAAAGATAGACATACATTTGATGCTATTTTTCATATTAAAATCTAATTTGAGGCCCGAAAAATATATCTATAAAATCTATAAACAGATTAGAACCATACAAATGCAAGTATGCCTTTTTCACCAGTATTCAACTGAATTCCACAGAAAATGGAATCTTTACTTTAGCTACAGAAAACGGAGCAAAGCCAAGGGAGGATGACTGGAATAAACAGTTTCCAACCTGACTCTTCTCGCACATAAACATGTCTTTCATGACCTCATTTCAAATTATATAGAGTACTGAAAGCTCATTTTCCATAGCAAATATACTAAGGAACTCATTTTACGACTAGAACGCAAACTAGGACCCCTCATTCAGATTCAAAACACGAGAATTATTGACTGAACATTTCCCCACTATCAAGCACACAGGACTCTTTAAAGCTATCTTAACTTCTTTAAAACCCCAATATGACCCATCTCACATGCAGATCCTGTTCTATGACTCGCCCTTCATGTCAATGTACCCCACAGTATCATGCAAATTCAAGATAAGGCTTACTACACCTATATATCCAAACTTGGTCTTTGTAAGGAATCTTGAGCCCCCCTTGTATGCTTGACCCCCACTGGGGTTATCCACCTCTGACCATTACAGAAAATGGAGCTGTGCCCAAGGACTCCCTATACTATTCAGTCATAGCCTCATTAAAGTACTCCAAAAACTTCTATATTCGCTTTCAACTGCGTTTCTTGGTTTGAATCTATTGAACATTCACCCTCTGATCCATTCAAAAGTAAGGGCCCCCAAATTGATACCTTAGTACTCTCGTAACACCCCCGGGACAAATCGTGCATTTTTGCTCATGCCATTAAAATACTCCAAAAACGCTTATATGCCTTTCACCAGTGTATTTTTTGGTTTCCAACTATTGAACATTCATCCTCGGCACCTCTCATAAGTAGAGACTCCCTTCTTGAGGCCCTAGACTCATCTTAAAGCAAGGCGACAAAAAGTAAAAGAAACAGGTTAGGATAGGGCACCAGTTCCTCAGGTACACCATGGGTGGTGGTCCCCCTGGGACCCCAGGGGGGACCACCACCCCACCAACGCCAGCCAGCCAGGAGCGCGCTGACTGTGCCCTAACCTAACCACCTAAAACAAGAGGGATGGACGATCTGGCCCGACAGGGTCAAGTCGGCATGGAAGTGCCCAACCGTTTCTGAAATTTTTTTACCTCAATCTGTCTCCTTATTCACTACTGGCGCCGGGCTGGGTGTGTCACAGTGGGCGCCGGGCTGGGAGTGTCACAGTGGGCGCCAGGCTGGGAGTGTCACAGTGGGCGCCGGGCCGGGTGTGTCACAGTGGGCGCCGGGCTGAGTGTGTCACAGTGGGCGCCGGGCAGGGTGTGTCACAGTGGGCGCCGGGCTGGGTGTGTCACAGTGGGCGCCGGGCAGGGTGTGTCACAGTGGGCGCCGGGCTGGGTGTGTCACAGTGGGCGCAGGGCTGGGAGTGTCACAGTGGGCGCCGGGCTGGGAGTGTCCCAGTGGGCGCCGGGCTGGGTGTGTCACAGTGGGCGCCGGGCTGGGAGTGTCACAGTGGGCGCCTGGCTGGGAGTGTCACAGTGGGCGCCGGGCAGGGTTTGTCACAGTGGGCGCCGGGCAGGGTGTGTCACAGTGGGCGCCGGGCTGGGTGTGTCACAGTGGGCGCCGGGCAGGGTGTGTCACAGTGGGCGCCGGGCAGGGTGTGTCACAGTGGGCGCCGGGCAGGGTGTGTCACAGTGGGCGCCGGGCTGGGAGTGTCACAGTGGGCGCCGGGCAGGGTGTGTCACAGTGGGCGCCGGGCTGGGAGTGTCACAGTGGGCGCCGGGCTGGGAGTGTCACAGTGGGCGCCGGGCTGGGAGTGTCACAGTGGGCGCCGGGCTGGGAGTGTCACAGTGGGCGCCGGGCCGGGTGTGTCACAGTGGGCGCCGGGCCGGGTGTGTCACAGTGGGCGCCGGGCAGGGTGTGTCACAGTGGGCGCCGGGCTGGGAGTGTCACAGTGGGCGCCGGGCTGGGTGTGTCACAGTGGGCGCCGGGCTGGGTGTGTCACAGTGGGCGCCGGGCTGGGTGTGTCACAGTGGGCGCCGGGCTGGGTGTCACAGTGGGCGCCGGCCAGAGAGTGTCACAGTGGGCGCCGGGCTGGGTGTGTCACAGTGGGCGCCGGGCAGGGAGTGTCACGATGGGCGCCGGGCAGGGAGTGTCACAGTGGGCGCCGGGCAGGGTGTGTCACAGTGGGCGCCGGGCTGGGTGTGTCACAGTGGGCGCCGGGCTGGGTGTGTCACAGTGGGCGCCGGGCTGGGTGTGTCACAGTGGGCGCCGGGCAGGGAGTGTCACAGTGGGCGCCGGGCTGGGTGTGTCACAGTGGGCGCCGGGCTGGGAGTGTCAGTGGGCGCCGGGCTGGGAGTGTCACAGTGGGCGCCGGGCTGGGTGTGTCACAGTGGGCGCCGGGCAGGGAGTGTCACAGTGGGCGCCGGGCTGGGTGTGTCACAGTGGGCGCCGGGCTGGGAGTGTCACAGTGGGCGCCGGGCTGGGAGTGTCAGTGGGCGCCGGGCTGGGAGTGTCACAGTGGGCGCCGGGCTGGGTGTGTCACAGTGGGCGCCGGGCAGGGAGTGTCACAGTGGGCGCCGGGCTGGGTGTGTCACAGTGGGCGCTGGGCTGGGAGTGTCACAGTGGGCGTCGGGCTGGGTGTGTCACAGTGGGCGCCGGGCTGGGTGTGTCAGTGGGCGCCGGGCTGGGAGTGTCACAGTGGGCGCCGGGCAGGGTGTGTCACAGTGGGCGCCGGGCTGGGTGTGTCACAGTGGGCGCCGGGCTGGGTGTGTCAGTGGGCGCCGGGCTGGGTGTGTCAGTGGGCGCCGGGCTGGGTGTGTCAGTGGGCGCCGGGCTGGGTGTGTCAGTGGGCGCCGGGCTGGGAGTGTCACAGTGGGCGCCGGGCAGGGTGTGTCACAGTGGGCGCCGGGCTGGGTGTGTCACAGTGGGCGCCGGGCTGGGTGTGTCAGTGGGCGCCGGGCTGGGAGTGTCACAGTGGGCGCCGGGCTGGGTGTGTCACAGTGGGCGCCGGGCAGGGAGTGTCACAGTGGGCGCCGGGCAGGGTGTGTCACAGTGGGCGCCGGGCTGGGTGTGTCACAGTGGGCGCCGGGCTGGGTGTGTCACAGTGGGCGCCGGGCTGGGAGTGTCACAGTGGGCGCCGGGCTGGGTGTGTCACAGTGGGCGCCGGGCTGGGAGTGTCACAGTGGGCGCCCTGCTGGGTGTGTCACAGTGGGCGCCGGGCTGGGTGTGTCACAGTGGGCGCGGGGCAGGGTGTGTCACAGTGGGCGCCGGGCTGGGAGTGTCACAGTGGGCGCCGGGCTGGGTGTGTCACAGTGGGCGCCGGGCAGGGTGTGTCACAGTGGGCGCCGGGCAGGGAGTGTCACAGTGGGCGCCGGGCAGGGTGTGTCACAGTGGGCGCCGGGCAGGGTGTGTCACAGTGGGCGCCGGGCAGGGTGTGTCACAGTGGGCGCCGGGCAGGGTGTGTCACAGTGGGCGCCGGGCTGGGTGTGTCACAGTGGGCGCCGGCCAGAGAGTGTCACAGTGGGCGCCGGGCTGGGTGTGTCACAGTGGGCGCCGGGCTGGGTGTGTCACAGTGGGCGCCGACCAGAGAGTGTCACAGTGGGCGCCTCCTGGTGTAGGGAAGGCTATTCTTGAGTCTTCATCGTGAATATCAATACTCTGGCTTGTTGAGGATGAGTGATCAGAAGGGGCAGGTGAGGCAGGGATGATTCGTCAAGTGACTGGGTGTTGGGGTTTACCATGATGGTGACACCTTCCAGATGACGGGTAGAAGGGTTACCTCTCTCTGCTGCGTTGAGCTGGTGAGTCTGAGAGAGGTGTTTGGTCTTGGGACTTGTGAGGTGGGTGGCACAGTGGAGTTTGTCATATTTTGCTTTCATGGCGGGGGGGGGGGGGGTTCATTTATTGTGGGTTCAGAGACCGGGGGCTCGTGGTGTGGTGACTGTGCTTGCGATGATTGTTCAGGGCTGGATGAGAATGCGTCATCTGGGATTGTGACTGTAGGTAGATTGTTAGCCATCAAAAGCTTATTGATTGTTGTGGAAAATACGAATGGGTATTCTGCGTCAGCCTGCGGATGTTGCTACAATTGTTATTAAGACCTGCACCACCTCCCAAAGTATCAGAAGACACAAAAGGCGCCTGTGACATTGACGTTGTTGGGTTAGTTTGGTCCACCCCCCAAGCATTATGCTGGTTAGGTAAGGATGTCTGCTGGGAAGCCTGGTTTTTACCTTGACCTGGTAACTTAGGGAATGTTGCAGCGTTCATATTTGGTGTCGTCTGTGACTGGTTAGGTCGTGAGGTTTGGGCCTTGTCAAGGATTTTCTGTACTGCTGCTTTCCTCCCTGGACACACAGGAGATACTGCTAAATGTCCACCTCCACAGAGGGCACATTTTCGTCTGTCAGGTTGGGGACAATCCCTAAATTTATGGTGTTCAGCACAAACACTACAAGTGCTTGTTGTTGCAGGACACTTGTTCACCACGTGGTCGAAGCTGAAGCAACGAAAGCATTGCTTAATATCAGTGAAACTTTCTCTTGAGATTTGTTCAGGTGTTATGTACCCAAAGCATTTAAATCCCTGATCAATCACCTGGGTAGTATGGGCAGTAGTAGCAAACGTTATCTTGCGAGTGGGGCGTGGGTTGCCTTCTTTGGTCATTCTGTGTATTTGTATAGCTTGTTGTTCATTGATTGTATTGATTTCGTCAAGTATATCATCGTCGTTGTGGTCCCTGGCTATGTGGCGATTGAATCGTGACAAACACAGCCCTCCCAACGTGGAATTTGCCAGTAGCATTGGGAATTACGCCCGCTGCATGGAGTGTAGACGCTTTATCGGGATGTAGGATTTTTTGAAGGTCATCTTCAGTTGGGAGCAAAACAACTGCCTCGCTGGTTGTAAGATAGGTTTCAACAGGTGAAACTTCAACATAGGTGCCAGGAACATTGGAGATCTGGGTTTCATCAAGTTTATAAGGTTCAACGAACCTTAATTTGTCTTACTGGCATGATGATGATGGTAGTGTTAGCATGATTGGTGACTGATAATAATGTCTCCGGCCACCCCAACACGTGTCCCACCACCCCAACACGTGTCCCGCCACCCCAACACGTGTCCCGCCACCCCAACACGTGTCCCACCACCCCAACACGTGTCCCACCACCCCAACACGTGTGCCACCACCCCAACACGTGTCCCGCCACCCCCAACACGTGTCCCACCACCCCCAACACGTGTCCCGCCACTCCAACACGTGTCCCGCCACCCCAACACGTGTCCCGCCACCCCAACACGTGTCCCACCACCCCAACACGTGTCCCACCACCCCAACACGTGTCCCGCCACCCCCAACACGTGTCCCACCACCCCCAACACGTGTCCCGCCACTCCAACACGTGTCCCGCCACCCCCAACACGTGTCCCGCCACCCCCAACACGTGTCCCGCCACTCCAACACGTGTCCCGCCACCCCCAACACGTGTCCCGCCACTCCAACACGTGTCCCGCCACTCCAACACGTGTCCCGCCACTCCAACACGTGTCCCGCCACTCCAACACGTGTCCCACCACCCCAACACGTGTCCCGCCACCCCCAACACGTGTCCCGCCACCCCAACACGTGTCCCGCCACTCCAACACGTGTCCCACCACCCTAACACGTGTCCCGCCACTCCAACACGTGTCCCACCACCCCAACACGTTTCTCACCATCCCAACACGTGTCCCGCCACCCCAACACGTGTCCCGCCACTCCAACACGTGTCTCACCATCCCAACACGTGTCCCACCACCCCAACACGTGTCTCACCATCCCAACACGTGTCCCGCCACCCCAACACGTGTCCCGCCACTCCAACACGTGTCCCACCACCCCAACACGTGTCCCGCCACTCCAACACGTGTCCCGCCACCCCCAACACGTGTCCCGCCACCCCAACACGTGTCCCGCCACTCCAACACGTGTCCCACCACCCCAACACGTGTCCCGCCACTCCAACACGTGTCCCACCACCCCAACACGTGTCCCACCACCCCAACACGTGTCCCGCCACCCCAACACGTGTCCCGCCACCCCAACACGTGTCCCACCACCCCAACACGTGTCCCGCCACTCCAACACGTGTCCCACCACAGTTAATGCTGAACGTTTATGGATGGTTTGTGCTGGGTGTTGAGAGCTAAACATTTTGGTTGGTGTTGAGAGCTAAAGACTAACGAAATACAGAGTTAGGAGGAGGAGGATGGATGGTAGAGAAGAGATCGTGTGTGTTCCGTGGGTGTCTAAGAGAGTGTAAGAGAAAGTCAATGTGTTGTTGGTGATAAGAGAGCAGTCTGTCAAGTTGTTTGTCTAGTAAAGTTTCCCAGTAGACATTGAGGGCAGGAATGTTGGTACTCTCGTGAAGACTTTTGCTGGTATTGAACTCTTCCCATCGAGTGTTGGGAATACATCTAAGTGCTCTGTTTTGTATTCTCTGGAGATTTAGTAGTAGGCATCCTTCAGTCTCGGGAGACTATGGAGTTGCGCCCTAGTTGTCAATCCTGGTGCAGCGTCTGGTGTGACTGACGAGGCCAATCCGAGAGTGGCAGTCCATCCCACACCAAGCACAAACGAAGTCCGATTCTGGTCTGTCTTCCCGGCTACCGGCTTTCCTTCTGTCTCTTTGCCTCCGATTCCTTGGCAAGTGACTCCTCGAACTTGGAGAGACCTCTTTGAACAGACTGCCTCCAGGCTGAACGGTCTGCAGCCAGAGTCTCCCATATAGCAAGATCGACGTCCATGGCTTTCAGGTCCCTTTTGCATACGTCTTTGTACCGTAGCTGGGGCTTGTCTGTTGGACGCTTTCCCTGCCTCAGCTCTCCGTACAGGAGATCCTTGGGGATCCTGCCATCGCCCATTCGCACAACGTGTCCGAGCCAGTGCATTCGTCTCTGTTTCAGCATTGTGTACATGCTGGTGATTCTTGCTCTCCCCAAGACGTTGTTGTTTGTCACCTTGTCCTGCCAGGTGATGTCCAAGATGTGTCTAAGGCAGCGCATGTGGTAGGCACTCAGTTGTCTTTCCTGACGGGCGCGGAGTGTCCAAGACTCACTGCCATAAAGGAGAGTGCTCAGGACACAGGCTCTGTAAACCTGAATCTTAGTATACTCAGTTAGCCTATTGTTGGCCCACACTCTCTTTGTCAGTCTGGACATGGTAGTAGATACCTTAACGATGCGTTTGTTTAGCTCCATATCAAGAGAGAGGGAGTCAGAGATTGTGGAGCCCAGGTACACGAAGTCGTGAACGACTTCCAGTTTGGAATCGGAGATGCCGATGTCAGGTGGGGAGTCCACTTCTTGTCCCATGACTTGCGTTTTCTTCAGACTGATGGTGAGTCCGAAAACCTGAGAGGCCTCGCTGAAGCGGGTTATGAGTCGTTGGAGGTCTTCAGCTGAGTGGGCAGTGACTGCTGCGTCGTCGGCAAAAAGGAAGTCGCGCAGACACCTCAGTCGAACCTTCGTCTTGGCTCTCAGCCTGGCGAGGTTAAAGAGCTTTCCATCCGACCTGGTCCGGAGGTAAATGCCTTCCGTGACAGATCTGAAGGTCGTGCCGCAGCATAACTGCGAAGAAAATCCCGAATAGGGTTGGAGCCAGTACGCAGCCCTGCTTTACTCCACTTCGGATGTCAAAGGCGTCTGATGTTAGGCCATCAAAGATCACGGTGCCCCTCATGTTCTCATGGAAAGATGTGATGATACTGAGGAGCCTGGATGGGCATCCGATCTTGGGGAGGATCTTGAACAGGCCATCCCTGCTGACGAGGTCGAAGGCCTTCGTCAGATCTATGAAGGCTACGAAGAGTGGCTGCTTCTGTTCCCTGCATTTCTCCTAAAGTTGTCTGAGGGAAAAGACCATGTCGATGGTGGACCTGCCAGCTCTGAATCCACATTGTGATTCTGGATAGACTCTCTCTGCAAGTACTTGGAGCCTCTTCAATGAGACTCAAGCAAACAACTTTCCGACAATACTGAGGAGGGAGATTCCACGGTAGTTGTTGCAGTCGCCCCTGTCACCTTTATTCTTATACAGTGTGACGATGTTGGCATCCCTCATGTCCTGTGGCACCTCTCCTTCTTCCCAGCAGAGGCAGAGAATTTCATGCAGCTCCATGAGCAGGCTACCTCTGCAGCACTTCAAGGTCTCAGCAGGAATGCCATCTTTGCCAGGAGCTTTACCAGAAGCAAGGGAGTCTAGGGCATCGCCGAGTTCTTCCAGGGTCGGTTCGCTGTCGAGCTCCATTAACACAGGCAGACACTTAATGGCGCTCAGGGCATCTTCGGTGACCACATTGTCCCTGGCGTATAGCTCAGAGTAGTGCTCGACCCAGCGCTTCAGCTGCAGTGTCTGGTCCTGAATCACCTCGCTAGTGGCAGATTTCAGAGGAGCGGTCTTCCTCTGGATTGGGCCGAGGGCCTGCTTGATGCCGTCATACATTCCCCTTACATTGCCTGTATCCGCTGCAGTCTGTATCTGGGAGCAGAGTTGGAGCCAATAGTTGTTGGCACATTGCCTGGCGCTCTGCTGCACTTTGCAGCGGACGGCCCGAAGGATCTGTAAGTTGCGCTGACTTGGGCAGGCTTTGTAGGCTGCCAAGGCGTTTCTCTTCTCTTCGATTACAGGTGTCATCACTTCCGAGTGAGCCTCGAACCAGTCTGCCAACCTGCTGGTCTTCTTGCCAAAGGTGGAAATGGCAGCGTTGAACACAGCGTCTCTGAAGTGCTCCCATCTTTTACAGGCAGTGACCCCAGCTGGGCCAGGGAGAGCTTCCTCGAGCACGTGTGCAAAATCTTCCACCTTGTCCTGGTTGCGGGTCTTGGTGGTGTCGATGCGAGGTCTACCCGCCTTTTTCGAGTGATGAATCTTCTTTGGTTGCATCTTGACCCTGCTACATACCAGGGAGTGGTCGGTGTCACAGACAGCACTCTGGTAGCTACGCGTAATCTTGACGCTGGGTAGACTTGCACGCCTGGTAAGAATCAGGTCAAGCTGGTGCCAGTGCTTGGATCTGGGGTGTCTCCAAGATACTCGGTGTTGAGGCTTTGTGCCGAAGAACGTGTTGGTGACACAAAGACCATGAAGACAGCAGAGTTCTAGCAGACGTTGCCCGTTCTCATTCATCCTTCCTATGCCGAACTGACCCAGACAAGTGGGCCGAATGTTGTGCTCGGCACCCACTCTGGCGTTGAAGTCGCCGAGGATGAACAGTGGCTCCTTTACAGGGATTCTCGCTATGACTCTGTTGAGGTCATCGTAGAATTTTTCCTTTGCCTCTGCTGGAGAAGTCAGGGTTGGTGCATATGCACTAATTACATTGACTGGTCCTGTTTGGGAGTACACTTGCAGAGACAGAATTCGTTCGGTTTCCCCCATCGGTGGCATAATGTGTCCCAACAGTGCATTCCTGACGGCAAATCCCACACCATGTTCTCTGGTCTCATCAGGTGGTTTTCCTTGCCAGAAGAAAGAGAAGGTCCTCCCTCTCACAGATCCTGATCCTGGGAGCCTGGTCTCTTGGAGAGCAACAGTATCCATCTGCAGCTTGCTCAGCTCCCTATCGATGATTGCTGTTTTTCGGGCGTCATTGATTTCTTGCAGGTCGTCAGAGAAACCTGGTGTCAGTGTCCTGACGTTCCATGTGCCCAGCTTTAGGGCAGTTGATATTTTCTTCTTTGGTTTGGTATTGCTTGGTGCAAAGTTGTCGGGCCGCTTGTCAGTTTTCACCCTAAACCCCACGCACCCAGTGAGGTTAACGGACCGTGGCGAGGCAACACCTTATTGGCTGGGGTTTGCCCAGCTTGAAGCGGGCGGTAGCTGCCCAGTGGGGCGCGATGACCCCTCCCACCGTCGGAAGCAACCCCTGGCGTCACACTCTTCGCCAATCGAGCAGAAGACTTAAAACCAGTAGACTGTCGCTTCCCGTGTTGATTCGACGCTGTGAGGCGAAGCTGGAGTGTCCTCTCCAGGGCGCAAAGCCTGGGTAGGTAGATATGGAGGAGAAGCTGTTACCCATGCAGCAGGTCCCCCCTCTCCACGTTGCTGAAATTATCCAATAGAAAGGCAAATGCCAATACGCATGGTTCCAGCAACGTCGCAGGAGCTGCCAGAACGAGGTCGACGTCAACAACGAACTGCCTTAGGGGCTCCAACTCCGGATTTTTCCTCGAGATTGACTCCTGAAGCCTTTCCCAAAAAAGGGGTATGGCCGCAAGGCAGCGGAGGTTTAAAATCAGGGTTTTCCTTCCCCTAGATGGGCTGCCTTCCCAGGCTATCGAGTCCCATCTACCCGGAGCAGCTGGTTTTAAAGCGCCAGAGGCACGCCCTCGCCCCTTCTCCTGTCGGTAAAAGCAGTTCCGCCGGACTTAGACTAAGCCACCCGTGCAGGCCAGGAGTTGGACTTGGTTGTCAGAGGCTATTTGAGACGCATGCCGTATAGGAGCATTTTATAGGTCATGGGAGCTCGTCCCCCATTACCACCCCCTGGCTATGACAACCCCTTGCAACTCTGGAGATTTAGTTTATTAGTTACTGCCGCTTAGGAGAGAACAAGTGGAGCATATGTTAGGAGATGTCTAGTAAGTGCTTTATAGTGGCGCGTTTTAGTATCAAGTTTGGCAAATGTAAGTGTATAATTTGTTCATGGCTTGGTGAACTATTGCATGTTTCTGTGCAATGTGTGTGAAAGAGTAATTGTTGATAAAGTGTGAGGCCAAGAGGAACAAGATACAGAAATGTTAGTAGGATTAAGGAAGAATGAATAGAGTTGAACTGGAATAGGGTGTGCAGTTCCTTTACAGAGAAGTAGGGGATTTTTTAGTTGTTGAAGTTGGTTATAATGCGCCAGTGATACTCCCATTCTGTTACTACATAAAGTTGTTCTTGTGCTTTCCGTGATCAGGTGAGAGACATGCAGACGTGATGTGAGAGACATCATCAGCATAGCATATAGTTAATATGGTGCAATGAATAGGGTCAGGAATGGTAGTGAGGCTTAGGGTGTAAAGTGTCAGGCAAGGACAGAGCCGTGAGGAACACTGGCATGTAATATGAAGTAATCAGTGTGTTGTCGGATGAACTTAATCCTCATTGTCCTATTGTCTAAGTAGTTAGCAAGATGTTTAGTGGTGATAATGGGGAAGATTAAAGTTGTTTGCGTAATTTGAGGCCGTCATGCCAGTGTCAAAGGTCTTCTCAACGTCCTTAGTGATGAGTGCAGTCTTAAGTCTTTAGTGATGGTTGATGCTGATGTAATTGGTCATGATATTTAAGGCGTCATGTGTGGACCGGTGAGGCCGGAAGTCAAACTGTTTAATAGCAAGTCATTGTCTTCCAGGTGCGTTGTCTTCCAGGTGCGTTGTCTTCCAGGTGCGTTGTCTTCCAGGTGCGTTGTCTTCCAGGTGCGTTGTCTTCCAGGTGCGTTGTCTTCCAGGTGCGTTGTCTTCCAGGTGCGTTGTGAGTCTCATGCTAACTTGCCTTTCAAAGACCTTGCCAAGTGTGTCTAGAAGGCTGATGGGTCTGTAGTGTTTGGGTCAGTGTGAGGTTCCCAGGTTATGGAGTGAGAACAGCAGTGGCAGAGTTGAAGGTGAGAGGAAAATAACCAGAGGCAAGGAGGAGGGTGAATAAGTTAGTGAGAGCAGCAATGATAGAAGCAGGGAATTGTCGGAGGGTGTGTCCAATGCCAGACGCACCAGGGGCGCTGTGACGAGTGCCCGTGAGAGCTGTCTTGACACCAGCTGGAGTCAGCGGAGTCTGTAGTTCAGTGTGAGAGTTGAGGTTGTCAAGGTGGACGAGGTCATCAGGTGTGGTTTCACGTCTGGTTTGGTGTACCCAGTCTTCAACTACTTCAGTGTTGGGAAGGGCAGTTGGTTCAGGAGGATGGGGATGAAAAATGCGTTCCCAATGGTGTTTGAAAATGTTAAGTACTTCGTCAGGTTCGGTGATTTTGTTATTTTGAAGAAGGTATTTAAATGGTGTATGAACTGATCCTTGTAAGCGTTTGATTTGTGTCCAGAATTCCTGTTGTGTCAGTGTTGTGTGTTGTTCTGTTTGTTCAATGAGGTGTTTCCAGTGTTTTGTGTGGTCTTCATCTACACTGTTGAGGATGTAGTTTTTTAGTGTTGTGAGGTCCCAGAGTACTTGTCCCTAGCGATGTGTTGTGTAGGCATAGAGAGTGATGATAAGCTAGGAGGCGTTTAGTGAGAACGGAAGGGTTGACAAGTGAAATGTGGTTTGAGTGTTGTGTTAGGAATGGTGATGTTTGCTGCATGTATGATGGTGTCTTGTATGTTGCGTGCTTGTGTGTCGCTGTCAATGTGATGTTTGCTGCATGTATGATGGTGTCTTGTATGTTGCGTGCTTGTGTGTCACTGTCAGTGTGATGTTTGTCATTGTATTCATAAGTGAGATTAGTATCATCAATGTGTTGTTTGAACATGTCCCAGTTTGCCCTGAAGCATGAGAAATGATGAGTGGTGGGGAATGTCGTGTCATGAACCCGCAGAGCCTCCCTGGCAGCGTAGTGCCTTACACATATTACCAAGAGCCTCCTGGCCTACAATAGTTACGTCTAGATGATAAGGAAAAGTCCAACAAAAATTACCAGTTGACTGGGGCAAAATTATAAGCATGACACCATAATATATTCATACAAATTCACCCAGAACAAAACTCCCAATAGCACTTATGAGGTTGACAGCCGTCACTAGGCTCCAGCACCTGGTAACTGTGGTACACTAGTTCCTTGCTGGCCATAAGGTCTTAACAAGGTGCGGGGGTGACAGTCCAGCACCTGGTAACTGTGGTACACTAGTTCCTTGCTGGCCATAAGGTCTTAACAAGGTGCGGGGGTGACAGTCCAGCACCTGGTAACTGTGATACACTAGTTCCTTGCTGGCCATAAGGTCTTAACAAGGTGCGGGGGTGACAGTCCAGCACCTGGTAACTGTGGTACACTAGTTCCTTGCTGGCCATAAGGTCTTAACAAGGTGCGGGGGTGACAGTCCAGCACCTGGTTACTGTGGTACACTAGTTCCTTGCTGGCCATAAGGTCTTAACAAGGTGCGGGGGTGACAGTCCAGCACCTGGTAACTGTGGTACACTAGTTCCTTGCTGGCCATAAGGTCTTAACAAGGTGCGGAGGTGACAGTCCAGCACCTGGTAACTGTGGTACACTAGTTCCTTGCTGACCATAAGGTCTTAACAAGGTGCGGGGGTGACAGTCCAGCACCTGGTTACTGTGGTACACTAGTTCCTTGCTGGCCTTAAGGTCTTAACAAGGTGCGGGGGTGACAGTCCAGCACCTGGTAACTGTGGTACACTAGTTCCTTGCTGACCATAAGGTCTTAACAAGGTGCGGGGGTGACAGTCCAGCACCTGGTTACTGTGGTACACTAGTTCCTTGCTGGCCTTAAGGTCTTAACAAGGTGCGGGGGTGACAGTCCAGCACCTGGTAACTGTGGTACACTAGTTCCTTGCTGGCCATAAGGTCTTAACAAGGTGCGGGGGTGACAGATAACACTGATGGGGTGGGGGGGGGGTCAAGTCTCAATAAGGACATCAAAAATCTCCGTCATGTCTTCTCCTGCCCACAACACTAAGTCGTCTAGGAACGGGCAAGGTGTGCCCCCCCCCTCCCCCCAGCAGTGTCAACAATAACTTGACACACAAAAGTCACCAACCACAGTTCCAAAAAAGATGCCACTGTGAAATCCACTGGTCACCCTGATCCATCACCTTGGTAATGCATCACTGGCATCATCGGCTTAACATAAATGTTGATACAAAGTTCTCAAACACAACACCATGTACAAAACTAGCCAGAGCTCAGACCAGGTGAGTGTTCCACCTTCCAACACTGGCCAGTGATGTGGCCTCGGCGAGCCGGGGGGGGGGGGGGCGGCAAACATCAGTGCCAACTTCTCCACCTTCCAACACTGGCCAGTGATGTGGCCTCGGCGAGCCGGGGGTGGGGGGGGGCGGCAAACATCAGTGCCAACTTCTCCACCTTCCAACACTGGCCAGTGATGTGGCCTCGGCGAGCCGGGGGTGGGGGGGGGGGGGGGCCGGCAAACATCAGTGCCAACTTCACCACCTTCCAACACTGGCCAGTGATGTGGCCTCGGCGAGCCGGGGTGGGGGGGGGGCGGCAAACATCAGTGCCAACTTCTCCACCTTCCAACACTGGCCAGTGATGTGGCCTCGGCGAGCCGGGGGTGGGTGGGGGGGGGCGGCAAACATCAGTGCCAACTTCTCCACCTTCCAACACTGGCCAGTGATGTGGCCTCGGCGAGCCGGGGGTGGGTGGGGGGGGGCGGCAAACATCAGTGCCAACTTCTCCACCTTCCAACACTGGCCAGTGATGTGGCCTCGGCGAGCCGGGGGTGGGGGGGGGCGGCAAACATCAGTGCCAACTTCTCCACCTTCCAACACTGGCCAGTGATGTGGCCTCGGCGAGCCGGGGGTGGGGGGGGGCGGCAAACATCAGTGCCAACTTCTCGAGTCTTCTCGGGGCGGGCTGAAGCAATACGACGGCTTCTCAGGGGCGAGGATGGGCGAGGGTCAATGGTAGCTGGCCAATACGAGGTGCTGGATGACCAATGTCCAGGAGGCGTCACTAACAGGTGGGTCTTCGCTGCGGTGCGGTTCTTCTCTGCTCTCTTCTGTCGCCTCAGGGCATGCGCGTGGGTGATGCGCAGATGCACGGCGTCGGACTGCCGTCCACCAATCAGGAGCGGCTAACATAAGAAATATTCCCTGGCGGGCATTTTGAATGTGGTTCCCTCCACACACCCCCCCCCCCCGGTCCCTATAAAACAAGGCGTGTATTAGAAACTTAATTTAACTTAAAATGTTCTTTATGAACGGACCCTCCACCAGCTTCACATTGAGGGCTGGAATAGCATGTATAATAATAGAAGAAAATGTCTGGTTTAACTAAAAAAAAAATACACTGTGACTGGTTTATTATTTATATATTTATGATCTACCTTTGACATAGTATTGATCCTTGGTTCTTTTTAACACTACACCAAGGTGATATTTAATTTATTCTTATAACTATAAAATTATATATAATACCCGTATGCAATTACTTCCTTGCATCCCCTCACTTATATATGGGTTAACCGATTATAAAGCCCTAGAGCAGGCAAGCAGGGGGTTGAAGACGGGGGCGAGGATGCAGAAATCTTGAGCGAGGAGCTGGAGACGAGGTGAAGAGGGGAGATGAAAGATCGGTGGCCCAACCACCGTGGGTAAGACTTGCAGCTGATGTTGCGGTGTGGTGGTAGAGTGGAGTGCTCATGGGTGCTCGCTGATGTGTCTTGTAGGAGGCAGGGCTTCTCGTCGCGGTGTTCTTTACAGCTTTGCGTTGGTGTTCTACTGATTCCTTGATGTACTCGGGCGCAGATCGTCGGTGTTTTTCTTCTTCCCAGGCCTCCTGGCCTGTTTGTTGGTCTTGCTTCGTGTTGATACGGTGAGGCTATCGTTGGAGGTAGCTTCCAGCCGGAAATCTTCTGTTGTGTTGGACTGCTTCAGTGGAGGTGGTGTTCCCACCGAGACGTCCTCATCTGATGAGTCAGCTGAGTCAGGAGTAGATGTAGTGAATCTTGGAGGTTGAGTTCTTGCCTGTTGAGGCTTAATGGGAGTTGCAGCTGATTTTGAACGTTGAGAGGGTTCGCACACGAGAGATGGAACTGTATCAGTAGTCGATAGCGGAGGCGTCGGCGTCTGGGTGGCTTGTGATGAAGTTGCTGGAGGAGCAGGCTTTGCTGTTGATAGTAGATCCGTGAGCACGGCGGCGTTCACGGTGATGTCAGGGACCAAGACTGTATCTTGAGAACTTGAAGTGGTGTTGGTGAAGACTTCTTCTGGAACTATGAAAGCTGGAAGACCATTTGCTTTGTATAGAATATTTAATATTCTTACGTATTCCTGGGGGTTATTGCAAGCTATCATGCTGGCCGCCGATGTTAATACTTGAACTGTGCTGTTCAGTGGTTGGTCGGTGTGGGCCGGTGGTTGGTCGGTGTGGGCCGGTGGTGATGGCTGGCTCGACGAATCGCTGGTTGGCGTTTGGGAGCTGGCGCCCCATTGGCTGGTAGTAGCAGTGGGACGTCCTCCCGGAAGCCAACCCGTTCTCGCAAATTCGTATAGTCATTATTGACTTATTAAATAAGTGCATAGGTGACATACTAAACATAATAGATACCCTTAAAAAGCTTCATAGAAAACACCGACCTTACCTAACCTTGTTAGTATGTTAAGATAAGCATCTTATAGCTTCGTAATTACAATTGTTACTTAACCTATTATAGGTATAGGTTAAGTAATAATTGTAATTACGAAGCAATAAGATGCTAATCTTATTAACATACTAACAAGGTTAGGTAAGGTCGGTGTTTTCTATGAAGCTTTTTAAAGGTATCTATTATGTTTAGTATATCACCTATGCACTTAATTCGTCAAGTCAATATTGACTATACGAATTTGCGAGAACGGGTTGCGGAAGCTCCCGGAAAATGGCGGCTTGGGCGTTGAAACCTGAAGTAGAGGTGGTCGGTGATTGGCTTGTTGCTTCAGAGGTACTGGCTCCGGTTGAAGATGTGGATTCCTCCATGTTTTTAATAACGTCTTGTCTATGAGGACAACGTATGGAGATTGCCGGATGGTCGCCTGTGCACAGCAAGCAGCATAGTGTTTCAGACTTGCAGATGGAGTAATGGTGGTCAGCTGAGCAGAGGCTACACTTCTGAATACGCTGGGTACACCTGCTGGTGGAGTGGGTGTACTCGTAGCACCGGAGGCACTGGTTGACCATGTGGAAACGTTCCATCTTCACACGGAATGACGGGATGTGAATACCAAAGCTGTGAACACCATTTCTGGTAGCCATAGTAGCCGCAGCTACTGTCTCGAAGGTCAGCTTCAGGGAGCGATTTCTGTTGAAGAAGTGAGCTTCGTGAAGCCCTAAGTCCGGGTTTGATGCCTTGAAGTCGCGCATGAACGCTCTTTCATCAGCTTCATCTTGTTCCACGATCCATTGGCTGAGGTCATGAACAACGACAGTGTTCAGCCAGGTACTGGCGTGGGAAGTTGAGACGAAGGTGTTGGTTGGAGAAATTGGCGCTGAAAAACAGAAGTTTGTCGACTTCCTCCTCACTATAAAAGAGGAGGAGGATGTCCGTGCCTTCCTGTTTGATGTCGTTGTGTGTCACTCCTGCAATGTCTTTAAAAAGCTTCAGGAGAGATGTCTTGGAGAATGGTTGCTCGTTAAGGGGCGTTCCCCGGATCTTGTAGCGTTTGTGACGCATGATGAGCTTCCTGGTGGCCGATGGGTCTCTCTCTCAAAGACTACACGTCACTGGAGATGGCCTCCCGTCTCTACCCGGCATAAAACACCAAGTTAGGAGTGGGGTCTGACCAGCTAGAGAGACGCAAGTCTGCTGCCAATTATTTACCCACCCGGCAGTGCTGGGTGGGGGAGAGAAGAGCTGGAGCAACGAGGACACGTCCGGCCGTGACGGCTGCTAGTTGCTGAGTCTGTGATCTGTGATCATATATGGGTACTTATGATTATTTTATCTCTGGGTTAAATTAGATTCTTTAAATTTTCATTCTTTAAATTTCCTATATTTGCAATTAGTTATTTATATTCATTCTTTGTTCATTCACACTACACTATACTTTTTTTATTATTGTTTTATCTACACAAGATTGAACAGCCTATGACCGTTCTCGGTAGTGATCTTGGCCAAGAGCTCCATGTTTAGAGTGGGCAGGACAGGCTGTAGATCCCACATGATGTAGTTGCTGATTAAACTGTCAGAGTAGTAAGTAACGCTCGCGGTGCAGCAAGCTGTAGTTGATGAAAATGCAGAGATGATCGCGGTGAAAATCATAGCTGAAGTGAGGTTGTTGGGAGCATCCCATGACAGGTGGCAGCGGTCCACACCATGCAGCAGTAGCAGTAGAGGTTCAGTGAGAGTCCATGTTGTAGTCCATCGTGGCTAGGTATCGTCGTCCACACCATGCAGCAGTAGCAGTAGAGGTCCAGTGAGAGTCCATGTTGTAGTCCATCGTGGCTGGGTATCGTCGTCCACACCATGCAGCAGTAGCAGTAGAGGTCCAGTGGGAGTCCATGTTGTAGTCCATCGTGGCTGGGTATCGTCGTCCACACCATGCAGCAGTAGCAGTAGAGGTCCAGTGGGAGTCCATGTTGTAGTCCATCGTGGCTGGGTATCGTCGTCCACACCATGCAGCAGTAGCAGTAGAGGTCCACTGAGAGTCCATGTTGTAGTCCATCGTGGCTAGGTATCGTCGTCCACACCATGCAGCAGTAGCAGTAGAGGTCCAGTGAGAGTCCATGTTGTAGTCCATCGTGGCTAGGTATCGTCGTCCACACCATGCAGCAGTAGCAGTAGAGGTCCAGTGAGAGTCCATGTTGTAGTCCATCGTGGCTAGGTATCGTCGTCCACACCATGCAGCAGTAGCAGTAGAGGTCCAGTGAGAGTCCATGTTGTAGTCCATCGTGGCTAGGTATCGTCGTCCACACCATGCAGCAGTAGCAGTAGAGGTCCAGTGAGAGTCCATGTTGTAGTCCATCGTGGCTGGGTATCGTCGTCCACACCATGCAGCAGTAGCAGTAGAGGTCCAGTGGGAGTCCATGTTGTAGTCCATCGTGGCTGGGTATCGTCGTCCACACCATGCAGCAGTAGCAGTAGAGGTCCAGTGAGAGTCCATGTTGTAGTCTATCGTGGCTGGGTATCGTCGTCCACACCATGCAGCAGTAGCAGTAGAGGTCCAGTGGGAGTCCATGTTGTAGTCCATCGTGGCTGGGTATCGTCGTCCACACCATGCAGCAGTAGCAGTAGAGGTCCACTGAGAGTCCATGTTGTAGTCCATCGTGGCTAGGTATCGTCGTCCACACCATGCAGCAGTAGCAGTAGAGGTCCAGTGAGAGTCCATGTTGTAGTCCATCGTGGCTAGGTATCGTCGTCCACACCATGCAGCAGTAGCAGTAGAGGTCCAGTGAGAGTCCATGTTGTAGTCCATCGTGGCTAGGTATCGTCGTCCACACCATGCAGCAGTAGCAGTAGAGGTCCAGTGAGAGTCCATGTTGTAGTCCATCGTGGCTAGGTATCGTCGTCCACACCATGCAGCAGTAGCAGTAGAGGTCCAGTGAGAGTCCATGTTGTAGTCCATCGTGGCTAGGTATCGTCGTCCACACCATGCAGCAGTAGCAGTAGAGGTCCAGTGAGAGTCCATGTTGTAGTCCATCGTGGCTAGGTATCGTCGTCCACACCATGCAGCAGCAGCAGTAGAGGTCCAGTGAGAGTCCATGTTGTAGTCCATCGTGGCTGGGTATCGTCGTCCACACCATGCAGCAGTAGCAGTAGAGGTCCAGTGAGAGTCCATGTTGTAGTCCATAGTGGCGAGGTATCGTCGTCCACACCATGCAGCAGTAGCAGTAGAGGTCCAGTGGGAGTCCATGTTGTAGTCCATCGTGGCTGGGTATCGTCGTCCACACCATGCAGCAGTACCAGTAGAGGTCCAGTGAGAGTCCATGTTGTAGTCCATCGTGGCTGGGTATCGTCGTCCACACCATGCAGCAGTAGCAGTAGAGGTCCAGTGGGAGTCCATGTTGTAGTCCATCGTGGCTGGGTATCGTCGTCCACACCTTGCAGCAGTAGCAGTAGAGGTCCAGTGGGAGTCCATGTTGTAGTCCATCGTGGCTGGGTATCGTCGTCCACACCATGCAGCAGTAGCAGTAGAGGTCCAGTGAGAGTCCATGTTGTAGTCCATCGTGGCTAGGTATCGTCGTCCACACCATGCAGCAGTAGCAGTAGAGGTCCAGTGGGAGTCCATGTTGTAGTCCATCGTGGCTGGGTATCGTCGTCCACACCATGCAGCAGTAGCAGTAGAGGTCCAGTGAGAGTCCATGTTGTAGTCCATCGTGGCTAGGTATCGTCGTCCACACCATGCAGCAGTAGCAGTAGAGGTCCAGTGAGAGTCCATGTTGTAGTCCATCGTGGCTGGGTATCGTCGTCCACACCATGCAGCAGTAGCAGTAGAGGTCCAGTGAGAGTCCATGTTGTAGTCCATCGTGGCTAGGTATCGTCGTCCACACCATGCAGCAGTAGCAGTAGAGGTCCAGTGGGAGTCCATGTTGTAGTCCATCGTGGCTGGGTATCGTCGTCCACACCATGCAGCAGTAGCAGTAGAGGTCCAGTGGGAGTCCATGTTGTAGTCCATCGTGGCTGGGTATCGTCGTCCACACCATGCAGCAGTAGCAGTAGAGGTCCAGTGAGAGTCCATGTTGTAGTCCATCGTGGCTGGGTATCGTCGTCCACACCATGCAGCAGTAGCAGTAGAGGTCCAGTGGGAGTCCATGTTGTAGTCCATCGTGGCTGGGTATCGTCGTCCACACCATGCAGCAGTAGCAGTAGAGGTCCAGTGAGAGTCCATGTTGTAGTCCATCGTGGCTGGGTATCGTCGAAACTCTCTGGGGTCACCAATGTAACGTACGGTTATGTTACGTTGTTGGGTAGATTAGATACTCATTGTTTAGTGAATTTCCATATTTATTTAGTAGTCTTGATAACAGTAGTCGGTTGGTGGCGTTGTCGTAAACGTTGAGCTTGGAGCAGAGCAGAGAGCTGAGTGAGGCCGGAGTCGCGGACCTCTATGTGGGAGAGCGTGGCAGCTCGATTGGGAATTGAGTGTCTGAACTTGGGGAGCGAGAGCGTTGTAGCTGGATGTGGTCGTAGTCTGCTGTCTGGTCTGTGTCAAAGCTGTAGCGTCTTGGGGTCGATTAGAACTGTACACGCCGAGTGCTACATTGTTGACTGTGGGAATTGTACTGTCCGCTATTCCGATGATGATGATGAAGATTAAGCCACCCAAGAGGTGGCACGGGCATGAATAGCCCGTAAGTGGTACAATTTTTGTTTTCTCAGTTTTCTCAGAAACCCAAATTTCTTTTTGAAATTTGGAAAAATATATAAATTCAGCAAAACGTTATATATATATATATATATATATATATATATATATATATATATATATATATATATATATATATATATATATATATATATATATATATATATTAAATATATATAATAAATATATAAATATATAAATATAAGTATATAAATATATATATAATATATATGTCGTACCTAGTAGCCAGAACGCACTTCTCTGCCTACTATGCAAGGCCCGATTTGCCTAATAAGCCAAGTTTTCATGAATTGTTTTTCGACTACCTAACCTAACCTAACCTAACTTTTTCGGCTACCAAACCTAACCTAACCTAACCTATAAAGATATATATATATATATATATATATATATATATATATATATATATATATATATATATATATATATATATATATATATATATATATATATATATATATATTAGTATATTTTGGTAGCAGTCTTTCCTGTAGACATATATTATTAAATATGACCGAAAAAGTAAGATTAATAATTCTAACACGAATTTTCTCAATCTTTCGTACATTACGCTTCACTGTTGGAGGTAAATCAAAAATCAATTCTCCAAAATTCATTTTTATTTCTAGTCTGACGCAACACGGGCGCGTCAGACTTTTTGATTTACCTCCAACAGTGAAGCATAATGTACGAAAGATTGAGAAAATTCGTGTTAGAATTATTAATCTTACTTTTTCGGTCATATTTAATAATATATATATATATATGTGTGTGTATATCACGAAAATAAACACGTGATTAAGAATGTGACAATGTCAGACCACGGAGGAAAATGAAACAGGAATTTCCTTAAGTACTTTCGTATATTAAATACATCTTCAGAAGACGATTCCTTCTGAAAATGTATTTAATATACGAAAGTACTTACGGAGATTCCTGTTTCATTTTCCTCCGTGGTCTGACATTGTCTCATATATATATATATATATATATATATATATATATATATATATATATATATATATATATATATATATATATATATATATATATATATATATATATATATATATATATATATATATATATATATATATATATATATATATGTCGTACCTAGTAGCCAGAACGCACTTCTCAGACTACTATGCATGGCCCGATTTGCCTAATAAGCCAAGTTTTCCTGAATTAATATATTTTCTCTAATTGTTTTCTTATGAAATGATAAAGCTACCCATTTCATTATGTATGAGGTAAATTTTTTTTTATTGGAGTTAAAATTAACGTAGATATATGACCGAACCTAACCAACCCTACCTAACCTAACCTAACCTATCTTTATAGGTTATGTTAGGTTAGGTAGCTGAAAAAGTTAGGTTAGGTTAGGTTAGGTAGGTTAGGTAGTCGAAAAACAATTAATTCATGAAAACTTGGCTTATTAGGCAAATCGGGCCTTGCATAGTAGGCAGAGAAGTGCCTTCTGGCTACTAGGTACGACATATATATATATATATATATATATATATATATATATATATATATATATATATATATATATATATATATATATATATATATATATATATATATATATATATATAGGCACTCGAGGCACAGTGAAGTTAACGACATCATCAAGAGGAGCCTCACCACAGCTGGATGCCCAGCTGAAAGAGAGCCCCGTTACCTAACGCCCCGTAATTCTGATGCTCTTATTGATCGCCCGGATGGTATCACAGTGAACCCCTGGAAAAATGGCAAGCAGTTGGTATGGGACTACACGTGCATATCAACCCTGGCTAACACCTACATTAACCTCAGTGTTGCACAACCAGGTGGCGCTGCCACCCACAGGGAAGCAGCCAAATCCCGTAAGTATAGAGAACTGGATCACCACTACAATTTTGTCCCCATTGCTTCTGAGACACTCGGCGCCTGGGGTAAAAGTGCTACCAGTTTTTTGAAGGAACTGGGTTCTAGGCTCATTGAAACAACAAGGGACCCAAGAGCTGCAAGCTTTCTTTTCCAGCGCCTCAGTGTGGCGATACAGAGGGGAAATGCGCACTGCATCCAGGGTTCCTGCCCGCCATCTGAGGAGCTGGAGGAACTCGACAACCTATGACAACCATCTTTGTAGCCCATATGTAACTCCTTTTTTGTAACAAAGTTCAAATAAAGTAAATATATATGTGTACATACAAAAGAATGGGGGTGGTAGGAGAAGATAATATTAGTGTTCAGTGAGAAACCACAAGGTCTCCTCTGAATACTTTTTATTTTCTTCTCCGAGGCTATGGGTATATATATATATATATATATATATATATATATATATATATTATTAAATATGACCGAAAAAGTAAGATTAATAATTCTAACACGAATTTTCTCAATCTTTCGTACATTATGCTTCACTGTTGGAGGTAAATCGAAAATCAATTCTCCAAAATTCATTTTTATTTCTAGTCTGACGCGACACGGGCGCGTTTCGTAAAACTTATTACATTTTCAAAGACTTCACAAATACACAACTGATTAGAACTTGCGTTTCCCTGATTTTATATCTACATTTGAGTGAGGTGGGAAGGGTGATGTGGCATTACATTTGAGTGAGGTGGGAAGGATGATGTGGCATTAACACAAGACAGAACACTAGAGGATATTAATAGGGTATTAAAAGTATCAACACAAGACAGAACAGAAACAATGGGTATTGAATAGAAGTGTTTGTAGAAAGCCTATTGGTCCATATTTCTTGATGCTTCTATATTGGAGCGGAGTCTTGAGGTGGGTAGAATATAGTTGTGCAATAATTGGCTGTTGATTGCTGGTGTTGACTTCTTGATGTGTAGTGCCTCGCAAACGTCAAGCCGCCTGCTATCGCTGTATCTATCGATGATTTCTGTGTTGTTTACTAGGATTTCTCTGGCGATGGTTTGGTTATGGGAAGAGATTATATGTTCCTTAATGGAGCCCTGTTGTTTATGCATCGTTAAACGCCTAGAAAGAGATGTTGTTGTCTTGCCTATATACTGGGTTTTTTGGAGCTTACAGCTCCATATATATATATATATATATATATATATATATATATATATATATATATATATATATATATATATATATATATATATATATGCAGAATAACCACATATGAAAAATAGAAAATGCTTTGTGCAAAAAAATGCAAAAAATTGATGAGCATTTTCTATTTTTCATATGTGGTTATTCTGCATACTTGGATCAGTGTTTTTGTGATCATTGTTGCATATATATATATATATATATATATATATATTAAATATATATAATAAATATATAAATATATAAATATAAGTATATAAATATATATATAATATATATGTCGTACCTAGTAGCCAGAACGCACTTCTCTGCCTACTATGCAAGGCCCGATTTGCCTAATAAGCCAAGTTTTCATGAATTGTTTTTCGACTACCTAACCTAACCTAACCTAACTTTTTCGGCTACCAAACCTAACCTAACCTAACCTATAAAGATAGCTTAGGTTAGGTAGGGTTGGTTAGGTTCGGGCATATATCTACGTTAATTTTAACTCCAATAAAAAAAATTGACCTCATACATAATGAAATGGGTAGCTTTATCATTTCATAAGAAAAAAATTAGAGAAAATATGTCAATTCAGGAAAACTTGGCTTATTAGGCAAATCGGGCCTTGCATAGTAGGCCGAGAATTGCGTTCTGGCTACTAGGTACGACATTATATATATATATATATATATATATATATATATATATATATATATATATATATATATATATATATATATATATATATATATATATATATATATATATTATATATATATATATATATATATATATATATATATATATATATATATATATATATATATATATATATATATATAATATATATAAACCTCACTGTCCTGACATTGGACAGTGAGGTTCTACTCCTTGATATGTTGGTTACACAGACTCTCACGCTCGCGGACTCTGACGCTCGCGGACTCTCACGCTGCAATAACCACGTTGATACCACCCCCAAAGAGCCGGGGGTTTAGTTAATGCAAACTATAACGTAAGTTATTTTTCCAGATAGCCTAGTTTAAGTTAGTTTATCCAAAGTTACCGAAAGTTTTCCTTGTTCAAAATTAACAATATCTAGTACTATATCATAGCCAATAAATTTTTATGACGTATTAGAACATTGTTGCATCCTGTCAGGAGGAGTTAAAACTTGTTCGAACGTTGAAGTTCTTGAACTTGAATCGGACGTCAAACTTACCCGCCAAACGTGGTGTGTTTTGGTGGGTAATAGCTATTAAAACACCAATACACTCATAGACAAGTTGAAGTGCCACGTCGTCGAGGCGTCAACACCTTATGATGGTGTTTGACGCGTCCAGAGCAGCCAGACAAACGACCCAACCACAGTGAAATTCTCTATCATCGTCTGCCGTAAATCATTCTTTCTCGTGCACCAATTAGTCCCCAACACGTATGATGAAACGTTCCACGGTTGATCACTGGCTGCAGGCGTCTGCTTCACCACAATCATTCCTCATTCTCGTTCGAGCAGCCATAGAGCTGAGCCGCAGAGAGCTCAGCCTTGACTGTAGGCAATTTCTTTCTCTCTCTCTCTCTCTCTCTCTCTCTCTCTCTCTCTCTCTCTCTCTCTCTCTGAGTTGGCCATTAATCTCACTATCTGTTCCACAGCGCGCGTGGGATAGATAGATAGATAGATAGATAGAGAGAGAGAGAGAGAGTGTAGTGTATACCTCCTGGTTTACCTTTTTGGTATATCAAGATGTATACCCAGTGTCAAGGAGAATTAAATGAGTCTTAATAACCAGCTCGCGCATGTCAGACCTTACAACCAACACAATATCAAGCTTGGGCTAATAAGGGGTCACAAGGTCAATACATCTGCGTACCAAATAAGACTGAATTAACAGCACTTATAAATAACAGGTACTGAGACGTTTTTAAAGTCAGACGCCCAACACCCACACACACACACACACACACACACACCCAACACACACACATCTGGAAATGAGAGAATTGACGACGCTTCGGTCCGTTCTGGATTATTACACGCCCTAAAAATCGTCCAGGACGGACCGAAACGTCGGCAATTTTTTTTTTTCAAGAATGTGGTCAATTCTCAACCTCGCTATTTTGACTAATTGTTCCCGAAGAGGCATCAAATGGTTGAAGAAATAATACCTGTGACTGATTATTTGTGATTTATATTTGGGTTATTTCATATCAATTTATATTTTTAAAACTACGATTTGCTCTGTACAGAAAAAATAAAACTTGTACTAGTGTTCTCTACCAACAGGAAAATTCTAGGAAAGAATATCAGCAACTAGTCATCCCCTCCAAATTTAATTTTTTTTTTTTTTTTTTAGAAAGATAATTCTGTTACCCCTCAAGTTAGAAATAGTACAAGAGAGTTAAAGCTTCGTCGATTATATTTTTCCCAAAGTTACATTCCAACTTGTGTCTCGCTGATGAGGTAAAGTTATTATCAAAAAAGTTACACGAGGCAGCCAAGGGTTAAATGTGCAGTACCGCCGAGTGGGTCTTGTTAGTGATTTTCGTTAATAATTTGTCTCCGAACTTCTCTCCCTAACTATCGCTGGTTCTGTCCATAGTTGCAACAGTCTTCGTCAAAAGCTGATTACTTAATTGTCATAACATGAGGTGCATATAAGACATGGTGGACACAAGTTGTCATAACATGAGGTGCATATAAGACATGGTGGACACAAGTTGTCATAACATGAGGTGCATATAAGACATGGTGGACACAAGTTGTCATAACATGAGGTGCATATAAGACATGGTGGACACAAGTTGTCATAACATGAGGTGCATATAAGACATGGTGGACACAAGTTGTCATAACATGAGGTGCATATAAGACATGGTGGACACAAGTTGTCATAACATGAGGTGCATATAAGACATGGTGGACACAAGTTGAAAACCACGAAAATGTAAGTTTAATTGCTAACTTTTTTGCAGTTTTAGTGATTTCCTTATTATAATAGAGCAATTTTATTTATATCTTAATTATAATTGACATTTGCAACATGTCTCTCCCTATTTTTTATATGTTCGTATTTACGAAGTTTTTCATTTATATTTTTATTTTCCAATTTTTCTATTTCATTGGATTTGTCAGAAGAATTTTTTTTTCTAAATTATCTAATTTCATCATGCTTTACATGATCCATTGCAGTGCATCCTATCTTATCGCATATGTCTCATCGAAAAGGGGCCCCTGTCTCCTTCTGTGAGAGTCGTTATCTCTCTTAATCTCCATTCTCACTATTATCTTCGATATGGCTGGATATCTCTCTCTCTCTCTCTCCTCTTCCCACATCCCCTTCAAAATTATCTTCGTCTGGCCATAAATTTTATTCGTGGTTTATGTTATCTCTTGAAAATATTTTTTACCTAACTATGTTCTCCTGTTGGCCTTCTGTGTTACATCACCATATATAGCAATGGTTCGCCTTTACAAAACACGCGGGCGGTAGTATAACGTTGGATCGCCTTTGCAAAACTCACGGGCGGTAGTAAACGATGGCTCACCTTTACAGAACTCGCGGGCAGTAGTATAATAGTCACTCACCTTTACAAAGCTTGCGAGCAGTAATAAACGATCGATCGCCTTTACAAAATTCGCTGGCGGTAGTATAACGGTGGCTCGACTTTACAAAACTTGCGGGCGGTAGTATAACGATGGCTCGACTTTACAAATCTTGCAGGCGGTGGTATAACAGTGGCTCGCCTTTACAAAACTCGCGGGCAGTAATGAACGATGACTTGCCTTTACAAAACTCGCGGACAGTAGTATAACGATGGCTCGCCTTTACAAAACTTGCGAGCGGTAATAAACGATGGTTCGCCTTTACAAAACTTGCGAGCGGTAGTATAACGGTGGCTCGCCTTTACAGAACTTGCGAGTGGTAATAAACGATGGTTCACCTTTACAAAACTTGCGAGCAGTAGTAAACGATGGCTCGCCTTAACAAAACTTGCGAGCGGTACTTGCGAGCGGTAGTAAACGATGGCTCGCCTTTACAAAACTTGCGAGTGGTAGTAAACGATGGCTCGTCTTAACAAAACTTGCGAGCGGTAGTAAACGATGGCTCGTCTTAACAAAACTTGCGAGCGGTAGTAAACGATTGCTCGCCTTTACAAAACTTGCGAGTGGTAGTAAACGATGGCTCGTCTTAACAAAACTTGCGAGCGGTAGTAAACGATGGCTCGTCTTAACAAAACTTGCGAGCGGTAGTAAACGATGGCTCGTCTTAACAAAACTTGCGAGCGGTAGTAAACGATGGCTCGCCTTTACAAAACTTGCGAGCGGTAGTAAACGATGGCTCGTCTTAACAAAACTTGCGAGCGGTAGTAAACGATGGCTCGCCTTTACAAAACTTGCGAGCGGTAGTAAACGATGGCTCGTCTTTACAAAACTTGCGAGCGGTAGTAAACGATGGCTCGCCTTTACAGAACTTGCGAGTGGTAATAAACGATGGTTCTCGCCTATACAAAACTCGCGTGCAGTAGAATAGCGCTCACAATCTCGACTTTCTATCCAAAATCACGTCGCCCAAGTCGGTATTCGTCTTCTGCTGGGGAAGACGGTTCTTAGCATTCACATAGCGAAGTCATTTTTGGCTCTTCCCCCTCTTCGTGACCTGAGATGAATGGCTCTTCACCTTCGAACTGGCCGTTTTGAACATCATATCTATCCACGCAATAAATTCAGTGGACGTAATTATGGTATACTTGTCGAACCATAGTATCTGGGTTTGCAGGAAATCTTGGTTGTTTAGCAGTCTCCGGAAGTGTGTGAACTCAGACGAGTCACCAAGACTGATGTTCTCAAGAACAATGCAGGCGCGGAAGGTGGTGGTGTTCTTTTTGTCCCGAAGTTCCCAAAGGATGTTGGAATTAGGGTTTTTGCTGTCGGTAACCTCGGAGGTTAACCTCAAGAACTTTGTATCTACTACGGTCTTCGAGGGTTGTGAAGTGACTTCTTCCATCCACGCGGCGTCGTCCTCTTCCACCCCCTCGGCGTCGTCCTCTTCCACCCCCACGGCGTCGTCCTCTTCCACCCCCTCGGCGTCGTCCTCTTCCACCCCCTCGGCTTCGTCATCCTGGACCCCCGCGGCTTCGTCATCCTGGACCCCCGCGGCGTCGTCCTCTTCCACCCCCGCGGCGTCGTCATCCTGGACCCCCGCGGCGTCGTCATCCTGGACCCCCTCGGCGTCGCCCTCTTCCACCCCCTCGGCTTCGTCATCCTGGACCCCCGCGGCGTCGTCATCCTGGACCCCCGCGGCGTCGTCATCCTGGACCCCCGGGGCGTCGTCATCCTGGACCCCCGCGGCGTCGTCATCCTGGACCCCCGCGGCGTCGTCCTCTTCCACCCCCGCGGCGTCGTCCTCTTCCACCCCCGCGGCGTCGTCATCCTGGACCCCCGCGGCGTCGTCATCCTGGACCCCCTCGGCGTCGTCATCCTGGACCCCCGGGGCGTCGTCATCCTGGACCCCCGGGGCGTCGTCATCCTGGACCCCCGCGGCGTCGTCATCCTGGACCCCCGCGGCGTCGTCCTCTTCCACCCCCGCGGCGTCGTCATCCTGGACCCCCTCGGCGTCGTCCTCTTCCACCCCCTCGTCGTCGTCATCCTGGACCCCCGCGGCGTCGTCATCCTGGACCCCCTCGGCGTCGCCCTCTTCCACCCCCTCGGCGTCGTCATCCTGGACCCCCGCGGCGTCGTCATCCTGGACCCCCGCGGCGTCGTCATCCTGGACCCCCGGGGCGTCGTCATCCTGGACCCCCGGGGCGTCGTCATCCTGGACCCCCGCGGCGTCGTCATCCTGGACCCCCGCGGCGTCGTCATCCTGGACCCCCGGGGCGTCGTCATCCTGAACCCCCGCGGCGTCGTCATCCTGGACCCCCGCGGCGTCGTCATCCTGGACCCCCGCGGCGTCGTCATCCTGGACCCCCGCGGCGTCGTCATCCTGGACCCCCGCGGCGTCGTCATCCTGGACCCCCGCGGCGTCGTCATCCTGGACCCCCTCGGCGTCGTCATCCTGGACCCCCGCGGCGTCGTCATCCTGGACCCCCGCGGCGTCGTCATCCTGGACCACCGCGGCGTCGTCATCCTGGACCCCCGGGGCGTCGTCATCCTGGACCCCCGGGGCGTCGTCATCCTGGACCCCCGCGGCGTCGTCATCCTGGACCCCCGCGGCGTCGTCCTCACCCACCCCTGCGGCGTCGTCATCCTGGACCCCCGCGGCGTCGTCATCCTGGACCCCCGCGGCGTCGTCATCCTGGACCCCCTCGGCGTCGTCATCCTGGACCCCCTCGGCGTCGTCATCCTGGACCCCCGCGGCGTCGTCATCCTGGACCCCCGCGGCGTCGTCATCCTGGACCCCCTCGGCGTCGTCATCCTGAACCCCCGCGGCGTCGTCATCCTGGACCCCCTCGGCGTCGTCATCCTGAACCCCCGGGGCGTCGTCATCCTGGACCCCCGCGGCGTCGTCATCCTGAACCCCCGGGGCGTCGTCATCCTGGACCCTCGCGGCGTCGTCATCCTGGACCCTCGCGGCGTCGTCATCCTGGACCCCCGCGGCGTCGTCATCCTGGACCCTCGCGGCGTCGTCATCCTGAACCCCCGGGGCGTCGTCATCCTGGACCCTCGCGGCGTCGTCATCCTGGACCCCCGCGGCGTCGTCATCCTGGACCCCCGCGGCGTCGTCATCCTGGACCCCCGGGGCGTCGTCATCCTGGACCCCCGCGGCGTCGTCATCCTGGACCCCCGCGGCGTCGTCATCCTGGACCCCCGCGGCGTCGTCATCCTGGACCCCCGCGGCGTCGTCATCCTGGACCCCCTCGGCGTCGTCATCCTGGACCCCCGCGGCGTCGTCATCCTGGACCCCCGCGGCGTCGTCATCCTGGACCCCCGCGGCGTCGTCATCCTGGACCCCCGCGGCGTCGTCATCCTGGACCCCCGCGGCGTCGTCATCCTGGACCCCCGCGGCGTCGTCCTCTTCCACCCCCGCGGCGTCGTCATCCTGGACCCCCGCGGCGTCGTCATCCTGGACCCCCTCGGCGTCGTCATCCTGGACCCCCGGGGCGTCGTCATCCTGGACCCTCGCGGCGTCGTCATCCTGGACCCCCGGGGCGTCGTCATCCTGGACCCCCGGGGCGTCGTCATCCTGGACCCCCGGGGCGTCGTCATCCTGGACCCCCGGGGCGTCGTCATCCTGGACCCTCGCGGCGTCGTCATCCTGGACCCCCTCGGCGTCGTCATCCTGAACCCCCGGGGCGTCGTCATCCTGGACCCTCGCGGCGTCGTCATCCTGGACCCCCGCGGCGTCGTCATCCTGGAACCCCGCGGCGTCGTCATCCTGGACCCCCTCGGCGTCGTCATCCTGGACCCCCTCTGCGTCGTCATCCTGGACCCCCGGGGCGTCGTCATCCTGGACCCCCGGGGCGTCGTCATCCTGGACCCTCGCGGCGTCGTCATCCTGGACCCCCTCGGCGTCGTCATCCTGAACCCCCGGGGCGTCGTCATCCTGGACCCTCGCGGCGTCGTCATCCTGGACCCCCGCGGCGTCGTCATCCTGGACCCCCGCGGCGTCGTCATCCTGGACCCCCGCGGCGTCGTCATCCTGGACCCCCGCGGCGTCGTCATCCTGGACCCCCGCGGCGTCGTCATCCTGGACCCCCGCGGCGTCGTCATCCTGGACCCCCGCGGCGTCGTCATCCTGGACCCCCGCGGCGTCGTCATCCTGGACCCCCGCGGCGTCGTCATCCTGGACCCCCGCGGCGTCGTCATCCTGGACCCCCGGGGCGTCGTCATCCTGGACCCCCGGGGCGTCGTCATCCTGGACCCCCGGGGCGTCGTCATCCTGGACCCCCTCGGCGTCGTCATCCTGGACCCCCGCGGCGTCGTCATTCTGGACCTCGTCAGCGTCGTCATCCTGGACCCCCGCGGCGTCGTCATCCTGGACCCCCGCGGCGTCGTCATCCTGGACCCCGACGGCGTCGTCATCCTGAACCCCGACGGCGTCGTCATCCTGGACCCCCGCGGCGTCGTCATCCTGGACCCCCGCGGCGTCGTCATCCTGGACCCCGACGGCGTCGTCATCCTGGACCCCGACGGCGTCGTCATCCTGGACCCTCGCGGCGTCGTCATCCTGGACCCCCGGGGCGTCGTCATCCTGGACCCCCGCGGCGTCGTCATCCTGAACCCCCTCGGCGTCGTCATCCTGGACCCCCTCGGCGTCGTCATCCTGGACCCCCGGGGCGTCGTCATCCTGGACCCCCGGGGCGTCGTCATCCTGGACCCCCGGGGCGTCGTCATCCTGGACCCCCGGGGTGTCGTCATCCTGGACCCCCTCGGCGTCGTCATCCTGGACCCCCGCGGCGTCGTCATCCTGAACCCCCTGGGCGTCGTCATCCTGGACCCCTGGGCGTCGTCATCCTCGACCCCCGCGGCGTCGTCATCCTGGACCCCCGCGGCGTCGTCATCCTGGACCCCGACGGCGTCGTCATCCTGGACCCCGACGGCGTCGTCATCCTGGACCCCCGCGGCGTCGTCATCCTGGACCCCCGCGGCGTCGTCATCCTGGACCCCCGGGGCGTCGTCATCCTGGACCCCCGCGGCGTCGTCATCCTGGACCCCCGCGGCGTCGTCATCCTGGACCCCCGCGGCGTCGTCATCCTGGACCCCCGCGGCGTCGTCATCCTGGACCCCCGCGGCGTCGTCATCCTGGACCCCCGCGGCGTCGTCATCCTGGACCCCCACGGCGTCGTCATCCTGGACCCCGACGGCGTCGTCATCCTGGACCCCCGCGGCGTCGTCATCCTGGACCCCGACGGCGTCGTCATCCTGGACCTCGACGGCGTCGTCATCCTGGACCCCTGGGGCGTCGTCATCCTGGACCCCTGGGGCGTCGTCATCCTGAACCCCCGCGGCGTCGTCATCCTGGACCCCGACGGCGTCGTCATCCTGGACCCTCGCGGCGTCGTCATCCTGGACCCCGACGGCGTCGTCATCCTGGACCCCGACGGCGTCGTCATCCTGGACCTCGACGGCGTCGTCATCCTGGACCCCCGGGGCGTCGTCATCCTGGACCCCCGCGGCGTCGTGATCCTGAACCCCCGCGGCGTCGTCATCCTGGACCCCCGCGGCGTCGTCATCCTGGACCCCCTCGGCGTCGTCATCCTGGACCCCGACGGCGTCGTCATCCTGGACCCCCGCGGCGTCGTCCTCTTCCACCCCCGCGGCGTCGTCATCCTGGACCCCCTCGGCGTCGTCATCCTGGACCCCGACGGCGTCGTCATCCTGGACCCTCGCGGCGTCGTCATCCTGGACCCCCGGGGCGTCGTCATCCTGGACCCCCGCGGCGTCGTCATCCTGGACCCCCGCGGCGTCGTCATCCTGGACCCCCTCGGCGTCGTCATCCTGGACCCCCGCGGCGTCGTCATCCTGGACCCCCGCGGCGTCGTCATCCTGGACCCCCGCGGCGTCGTCATCCTGGACCCCCGCGGCGTCGTCATCCTGGACCCCCGCGGCGTCGTCATCCTGGACCCCCGCGGCGTCGTCATCCTGGACCCCCGCGGCGTCGTCATCCTGGACCCCCGCGGCGTCGTCATCCTGGACCCCCGCGGCGTCGTCATCCTGGACCCCCGCGGCGTCGTCATCCTGGACCCCCGCGGCGTCGTCATCCTGGACCCCCGCGGCGTCGTCATCCTGGACCCCGACGGCGTCGTCATCCTGGACCTCGACGGCGTCGTCATCCTGGACCCCCGGGGCGTCGTCATCCTGGACCCCCGCGGCGTCGTGATCCTGAACCCCCGCGGCGTCGTCATCCTGGACCCCCGCGGCGTCGTCATCCTGGACCCCCTCGGCGTCGTCATCCTGGACCCCGACGGCGTCGTCATCCTGGACCCCCGCGGCGTCGTCATCCTGGACCCCCGCGGCGTCGTCATCCTGGACCCCCGCGGCGTCGTCATCCTGGACCCCCGCGGCGTCGTCATCCTGGACCCCCGCGGCGTCGTCATCCTGGACCCCCGCGGCGTCGTCATCCTGGACCCCCGCGGCGTCGTCATCCTGGACCCCGACGGCGTTCTGTGCGGAACCTCGCATAGCGAGAACATAAACAACAAATCCGAACCAAATCACGCCGTAGGCGACGGTCATCGCGACGTCGTGCCGAACGCAGCTGCAGACGCTTGCCACGTCGTGGGTCAGCTGGTTCAGGCGCTTGAAGGAGGACACGACCGGGAACCACATGCCCGTGCAGGGCACCTGCAGGTCCCGGGGCACCACCCGCCATACCAGCGGCAGGTTGGCCAACCACGCCCAGAGGACGCTCACGTAGGTTCCTGGAGGCTTCTTCCCGGCGCCCCAGACCAGGAGGGTACTAGCCCCATCCCAGAGCCAGGTGACGAGGCTGGTGTGACGGTGTGCTTGCTGCAGGTCCTGGTACACCTGGTTCACGCGGGTGTAGTGCCACGCCACCAGGTACTCCAGGCACAGCCAACTGGCGGTAGCGAAGCTTAATGCAAGTTGAGACTTTGTGGGCATCATGTTGCGTAAGAGATGATTTTGTATTTTGTTAGCGATTATACTATTTCACTACAGGAAATAGGTGTGGCGTTTACAGGTGAAAGTGGGTTGGTCCTTCCCACGTCTGTCTGTCGTACCGTCTCTCTCTCGTACTGTCTCTCGTGAACCATCTCTCCTGAACCATCTCTCTTGAACCGTCTGTCGTACCGTCTCTCTCTCGTACTGCCTCTCGTGAACCATCTCTCCTGAACCATCTCTCTTGAACCGTCTGTCGTACCGTCTCTCTCTCGTACTGCCTCTCGTGAACCATCTCTCCTGAACCATCTCTCTTGAACCGTCTGTCGTACCGTCTCTCTCTCGTACTGTCTCTCTGGAACCATCTCTCGTGAACCATCTCTCTTGAACCGTCTGTCGTACCGTCTCTCTCTCGTACTGTCTTCCTGGTACCGTCTCACTGGTACCGTCTCACTGGTACCGTCTCTCTCGTACCGTCTCTCTCGTACCGTCTCATTGGTACCGTCTCACTGTTACCGTCTCTGTCGTTCCGTCTCTTTGATACCGTGTCTCTCAATTATCTCTATCTATACCTCCATGTTTTTTACTCCTGTCTATTGCTTCATGTGTGTGTACTTACCTAGCAGCAGTCACCTAGTTGTGTTTGCGGGGGTTGAGCTCTGGCTCTTTGGTCCCACCTCTCAACTGTCAATCAACTAGTGTACAGATTCCTGAGCCTACTGGGATCTGTAATATCTTTATTTGAAACTGTGTATGGAGTCAGCCTCCACCACATCACTGCCTAATGCATTCCATTTACTAACTACTCTGACACTGAAAAAGTTCTTTCTAATGTCTCTGTGGCTCATGTGGGTACTCAGCTTCCACCTGTGTCCCTTTGTGCGTGTGCCATCCGTTTTAAATAATCCATCCTTGTCCACCCTGTCAATTCTCCTGAGAATTTTGTATGTGGTGATCATGTCTCCTCTAGCTCTTCTGTCTTCCAGTGACGTAAGATGCAGTTCACATAGTCTGTCCTCATAACTCATGCCTCTTAGTTCTGGGACTAACCTAGTGGCATACCTCTGAACTTTTTCCAGGTTCGTTTTGTGCTTGACAAGGTACGGACTCCATGCTGGGGCTGCATACTCCAGGATTGGCCTTACATATGTGGTATACAAGGTTCTGAAGGATTCCTTACACAGGTTTCTGAAAGCAGTTCTGATGTTAGCCAGCCTCGCATAGGCCGCAGATGTTATTCTTTTGATGTGGGCTTCAGGAGACAGGTTTGGTGTGATATCAACTCCTAGATCTTTCTCTCTGTCCGTTTCGTGAAGGACTTCATCTCCCATTCGGTATCGAGTGACTGGCCTCCTAG
>NC_091176.1:40216775-40221775 GCF_040958095.1 Procambarus clarkii | reverse complement strand
AGGTGCATCTGCGGAACTGCGATGGCAGACCAATATGGTCGTCATGGTCTGGTATGTCGTAAATCACAGGGTAAAATTGCAAGACATGAAGAAGTCAACGACATCATCAAGAGGAGCCTCGCCACAGCCCGCTGCCCGGCACAAAGAGAACCACACTTATCCAGACCTAACGACCCTCAGAAGCGCCCTGATGGGGTCACCTTGCTACCTTGGAAGGATGGTAAGCAAGTGGTATGGGACTACACGTGCGCTGCCACACTGGCCAGTACCTACCTCCACTACAGCACACGTGAAAGCGGTGGTGCTGCTTCTTTCAGGGAATCGCAGAAAATTATTAAATACAGAGGTCTAGCACACTGCTACAGCTTTGTTCCGATCGGCTCGGAGACCCTCGGTTCGTGGGGAAAATGTGCATTGAAGTTCCTGAAGGAATTGGGGGACAAATTGATCAGCGCTACAAAAGACCAGAGAGCAAAAAGTTTCTTGTTCCAGCGCCTCAGTGTTGCGATTCAGAGGGGAAATGCCTGTTGCGTCTTGGGCACTAGTCCAACTTCAGAGGAATTCGAAGAAGTGTTTGACTTGCAACAATGATCGAACCCGTCTGTGACATTCATCAATGTTTCCCATTGTTGTGTTCTTCAAGAGATCCATAACCTTTAAGCACCTTTTTGCATTATTATTTTTGTATCAACCCATGTATATCTTGTAACCATCAAATGCATAATAAAGCACAAAAAATATTCAAGGAAGGGGGTGGTAGGAGAAAAGCACACAGAAACTGTATTGGAGGGGATCTAAACATTCCCTCTAATGCGTTATGCGTGGTTTCCTCCGAGGCTATGGGTCCCCCTTCTTCCAGCTAGAGGTGGTACTATATATATATATATATATATATATATATATATATATATATATATATATATATATATATATATATATATATATATATATATATATATGTCGTACCTAGTAGCCAGAACGCACTTTTCAGCCTACTTTGCAAGGCCCGATTTGCCTAATAAGCCAAGTTTTCCTGAATTAATATATTTTCTCTATTTTTTTTCTTATGAAATGATAAAGCTACCCATTTCATTATGTATGATGTCAATTTTTTTTTATTGGAGTTAAAATTAACGTAGATATATGACCGAACCTAACCAACCCTACCTAACCTAACCTAACCTATCTTTATGGGTTAGGTTGGGTTAGGTAGTAGGAAAAGTTAGGTTAGGTTAGGTTAGGTAGGTTAGGTAGTCGAAAAAACATTAATTCATGAAAACTTGGCTTATTAGGCAAATCGGGCCTTGCATAGTAGGCTGAGAAGTGCGTTCTGGCTACTAGGTACGACATATATATATAAATATATATATATATATATATATATATATATATATATATATATATATATATATATATATATATATACATATAAATATATATATATATATATATAAATATATATATATATATATATATATATATATATATATATATATATATATATGTCGTACCTAGTAGCCAGAACTCACTTCTCAGCCTACTATTCAAGGCCCGATTTGCCTAATAAGCCAAGTTTTCCTGAATTAATATATTTACTATAATTTTTTTCTTATGAAATGATAAAGCAACCCTTTTCTCTATGTATGAGGTCAATTTTTTTTTATTGGAGTTAAAATTAACGTAGATATATGACCGAACCTAACCAACCCTACCTAACCTAACCTAACCTATACTAATAGGTAAGGTTAGGTTAGGTAGCCAAAAAAAGCTAGGTTAGGTTAGGTTAGGTAGGTTAGGTAGACGAAAAAACATTAATTCATGAAAACTTGGCTTATTAGGCAAATCGGGCCTTGAATAGTAGGCTGAGAAGTGCGTTCTGGCTATTAGGTACGACATATATATATATATATATATTATTAAATATGACCGAAAAAGTAAGATTAATAATTCTAACACGAATTTTCTCAATCTTTCGTACATTATGCTTCACTGTTGGAGGTAAATCAAAAATCACTTCTCCAAAATTCATTTTTATTTCTAGTCTGACGCGACACGGGCGCGTTTCGTAAAACTTATTACATTTTCAAAGACTTCACAAATACACAACTGATTAGAACTTGCGTTTCCCTGATTTTATATCTACATTTGAGTGAGGTGGGAAGGGTGATGTGGCATTACATTTGAGTGAGGTGGGAAGGATGATGTGGCATTAACACAAGACAGAACACTAGAGGATATTAATAGGGTATTAAAAGTATCAACACAAGACAGAACAGAAACAATGGGTATTGAATAGAAGTGTTTGTAGAAAACCTATTGGTCCATATTTCTTGATGCTTCTATATTGGAGCGGAGTCTTGAGGTGGGTAGAATATAGTTGTGCAATAATTGGCTGTTGAGTGCTGGTGTTGACTTCTTGATGTGTAGTGCCTCGCAAACGTCAAGCCGCCTGCTATCGCTGTATCTATCGATGATTTCTGTGTTGTTTACTAGGATTTCTCTGGCGATGGTTTGGTTATGGGAAGAGATTATATGTTCCTTAATGGAGCCCTGTTGTTTATGCATCGTTAAACGCCTAGAAAGAGATGTTGTTGTCTTGCCTATATACTGGGTTTTTTGGAGCTTACAGTCCCCAAGTGGGCATTTGAAGGCATAGACGACGTTAGTCTCTTTTAAAGCGTTCTGTTTCGTGTCTGGAGAGTTTCTCATGAGTAGGCTGGCCGTTTTTCTGGTTTTATAGTAAATCGTCAGTTGTATCCTCTGATTTTTGTCTGTAGGGATAACGTTTCTATTAACAATATCTTTCAGGACCCTTTCCTCTGTTTTATGAGCTGTGGAAAAGAAGTTCCTGTAAAATAGTCTAATAGGGGGTATAGGTGTTGTGTTAGTTGTCTCTTCGGAGGTTGCATGGCTTTTCACTTTCCTTCTTATGATGTCTTCGATGAAACCATTGGAGAAGCCGTTATTGACTAGAACCTGCCTTACCCTACAGAGTTCTTCGTCGACTTGCTTCCATTCTGAGCTGTGGCTGAGAGCACGGTCGACGTATGCGTTAACAACACTCCTCTTGTACCTGTCAGGGCAGTCGCTGTTGGCATTTAGGCACATTCCTATGTTTGTTTCCTTTGTGTAGACTGCAGTGTGGAAACCTCCGCCCTTTTCCATGACTGTTACATCTAGAAAAGGCAGCTTCCCATCCTTTTCCGTCTCGTAAGTGAAACGCAGCACGGAACTCTGCTCAAATGCCTCCTTCAGCTCCTGCAGATGTCTGACATCAGGTACCTGTGTAAAAATGTCGTCAACATACCTGCAGTATATGGCCGGTTTCAAGTTCATGTCGACTAAGACTTTTTGCTCGATGGTACCCATGTAGAAGTTTGCAAACAGGACACCTAGGGGAGAACCCATGGCGACCCCATCTACTTGCTTATACATGTGCCCATCCGGGCTCAAGAAGGGTGCCTCTTTAGTACAAGCTTGGAGTAGTTTCCTCAGAATACTTTCTGGCATGTCAAGAGGAGTACAGGCTGGATCACGATACACTCTGTCGGCTATCATTCCGATTGTCTCGTCCACAGGTACGTTGGTAAACAGCGATTCTACGTCCAACGAGGCTCTTATCCCTGTGGCCCGCGCGCCCCGCAGTAAGTCCACAAATTCCTTTGGAGACTTCAGGCTGAAGGCGCAAGGAACATAAGGAGTCAGCAGGCCGTTGAGTCGCTTCGCCAATCTGTACGTGGGTGTGGGTATCTGGCTAATGATTGGCCGAAGTGGGTTTCCAGGCTTGTGCGTCTTGACATTTCCATACGCATATCCAGGTTTATATTCCCCAATGATCTTTGGCAGGTGGAGTCCGGATTTCTTGGCATTCACAGTTTCGATCAGTTTGTTGACCTTTGCTTTTAATTCGGCTGTAGTGTCCTTCGTTACCCTTTGGAACTTAGTTTGGTCAGAGAGTATGATGTTCATTTTCGCCAGATATTCGTCTTTTTTAAGAATGACATATATTGGCGACTTGTCACCTCTCCTGACAACTATCTCCTTGTTCTCACGAAGGCTTTTAGCTGCCGCTCTAAGCTCGGGGGACAGTATGGTGCTTCTGTAGTTGCCTCGATTCTTTCCTCCTTCTGCAATAAGTTCTGCTTGTAAGGTATCTTTGGTAGTGACCTTCTTTTGTGTCTCGAGGTCGAATATGTCGTCCAACAGAATTTCCAACTCCACTTTCCGGGCCATTTCACTCGGTCTGGACATAACATGACAGTTTATGCCCAGATTTAGGAGAGTGACTTGGTCCTCAGTGAGGTTAATTCCTGCAAGGTTCAGGAAGCCATCTCTTGGTCGTGGAATTGCCATAGGTCCTCCATATAATGTTGTTAGTTTCTTGATAATCCTTGTTTCAGTGCTGAGGTGATGTTGGCATAAACTGGGCATAAAGTGTCATGTTATGTCCAGACCGAGTGAAATGGCCCGGAAAGTGGAGTTGGAAATTCTGTTGGACGACATATTCGACCTCGAGACACAAAAGAAGGTCACTACCAAAGATACCTTACAAGCAGAACTTATTGCAGAAGGAGGAAAGAATCGAGGCAACTACAGAAGCACCATACTGTCCCCCGAGCTTAGAGCGGCAGCTAAAAGCCTTCGTGAGAACAAGGAGATAGTTGTCAGGAGAGGTGACAAGTCGCCAATATATGTCATTCTTAAAAAAGACGAATATCTGGCGAAAATGAACATCATACTCTCTGACCAAACTAAGTTCCAAAGGGTAACGAAGGACACTACAGCCGAATTAAAAGCAAAGGTCAACAAACTGATCGAAACTGTGAACGCCAAGAAATCCGGACTCCACCTGCCAAAGATCATTGGGGAATATAAACCTGGATATGCGTATGGAAATGTCAAGACGCACAAGCCTGGAAACCCACTTCGGCCAATCATTAGCCAGATACCCACACCCACGTACAGATTGGCGAAGCGACTCAACGGCCTGCTGACTCCTT